>NW_024757085.1:7500-79417 GCF_018991925.1 Homarus americanus
TTTCTTCCCTTTCTCTTCGCCGCAATGTTGCTTCACTCTCTCTCTTTTACAGGTACTTTAATGGGCAATGTTCGGTGGATTTGGCATCCTGTGTACCGCCGGCAAGATCGTGGGCTCGTAACACTCGTCTTGCCCACGGTGCCCACCGTTTCTCTGTGGCTGTCGGTCACAGTAGAATAACCCGTCATAGTACATCCTTCTCTCCTCACACAGCCAAACTGTGGAATGCTTTGCCTTCTTGTGTTTCCATACTCATACAATCTGTCTCGCTTTAAGAGGCTGGTTTCCGTCATCCTCGCTGTGTACATTAATATAATCTTTTCTCTTCTATTTTTAATGTCTTTCTACTCTTTATTTTTTCGCCCCTCAGGCCCCATTGTGGGCCTATGACCTGTGGCCGGGTGGGCTATTACCTGTCAACAAGAAGAAGGTTAGGTCAGGTTAGATTAGGTTTGGTTAGGTCAGGTCAGGTTAGGTTAGGTCAGGTTAGGGTGTTTTAATCATCAGGTGAAACAGAGTGGAGGGGCTAATCTTTAGGTGATCCAATACTAGGGGGGGACAGGTCCAGGCATAACGTGTTTAGTGGCTGTTGTGTACACTATTCCACGGCACACACACACACACACACACACACACACACACACACACACACACACCCACACACACACACACACCCACACACACACACACACACACTTGTTTGAGTCAGTAAGGTGAGTCACAGTGAATTACGAGCACACAGTCACTTTCTCAGGTGGGCCAGGTAAAGCACTAAATGCCTTAATTAACCAACACCTGTCTTAGGTACAGGTGTCCTCAACATCACTTCCTACACGGCTTCTTTTGGCCGATCACCTGAAGATTAAACAACCTAACCTAACCTAACCTAACCTAACCTAACCTAACCAACCTACCCTATCCTACCCTACCCTAACCTAACCTAACCTAACCTACCCTACCCTACCCTACCTACCCAAACACAACCTAACCTACCCTAACCTAACCTAACCTAACCTAACCTAACCAGAACATTTTTGAAGATATTATCCTCTGCAATCGGTCAGATACTTTTTTGGTTTGGTTGTGTATTATTGTCTAATGTTTGTGTTTGTTTAGTTGTAGGGAGGGTGGTGACTGTGGTGGTGATGTGAGGGAGGGTGGTGACTGTGGTGGTGGTGGTTGGTGGTGACTGTGGTGGTGTTGGTGGTGGTGGTAGTGGTGACTGTGGTGGTAGTGGTGACTGTGGTGGTTGGTGGTGACTGTGGTGGTGGTGGTTGGTGGTGACTGTGGTGGTAGGTGTTTGGTGGTGACTGTGGTGGTTGTGGTAACTGTGGTGGTGGTGACTGTGGTGGTGGTGGTGGTGGTGGTTTGGTGGTGACTGTGGTGGTGTGGTGGTGGTTGGTGGTGACTGTGGTGGTGGTGGTTGGTGGTGACTGTGGTGTGGTGGTGGTGGTGGTGGTGGTTGGTGTGGTGACTGTGGTGGTGGTGGTAGTGTTTGGTGACTGTGGTGGTGATGGTGGTTGTGGTAGCTGTTGTGGTGGTGGATTGGTGTGGTAGTGTTTGGTGGTGAAGTGTGGTGGTTGTGGTGACTGTGGTGGTGGTGGGTGGTAGTGTTTGGTGTGGTGTGGTGGTTGTGGTGACTGTGGTGGTGGTGGTGGACTGGCAGGTGACTGTGGTGGTGGTGGTGACTGTGGTGGTTGAGGTGACTGTGGGGTGACTGTTGGTAGTGGTGGTTGTAGTGACTGTGGTGGTGGTAGTGTTTGGTGTGGTGACTGTGGTGGTGGTGGTAGTGTTTGGTGGTGACTGTGGTGGTGGTTGGTGGTGTGGTAGTGTTTGGTGGTGACTGGTGGTGGTGGTGGTAGTGGTGACTGTGGTGGTGGTGGTAGTGTTTGGTGGTGACTGTGGTGGTGGTGGTGGTAGGTGGTGACTGTGGTGGTGTGGTGGTGGTGGTGGTTGGTGGTGGTGTTTGGTGGTGACTGTGGTGGTGGTGGTAGTGGTGACTGTGGTGGTGGTAGTGTTTGGTGTGGTGACTGGTGGTGGTGGTGACTGTGGTGGTGGTGTTGGTGGTGGTAGTGTTTGTGGTGACTGTGGTGGTAGTGGTGACTGTGGTGGTGGTGGTAGTTTGGTGGTGACTGTGGTGGTGGTGGTGTGAGAGTGGTGACTGTGGTGGTGGTGGTGGTGTTTGGTGGTGACTGTGGTGGTGGTGGTGGTGTGGTGGTTGGTGGTGGTAGTGTTTGGTGGTGACTGTGGTGGTTGGTGGTAGTAGGTGTTTGGTGGTGACAGTGGTGGTGGTGGTGGTGGTTGTGGTAACTATAGTGGTGGTGGTAGTCTTTGGTGGTGACTGTGGTGGTTGTGGTGGTGGTGCCGACTGTGTGAGTGGTGACTGTGGTGGGTGGTGACTATGGTGGTTGGGGTGACTGTGGTGCCGACTGTGGTGGTTGTGACTGTGGTGGTGGTGGTTGTAGTAACTGTGGTGGTTGAGGTGACTGTGGTGGTGGTGCGACTTGGTGGTGGTGGTTGGTGACTGCGGTGGTGGTGACTGTGGTGGTGGTGCCGACTGTGGTGGTGGTGACTGTGGTGGTGGTTGTGGTGACTGTGGTGGTGGTGACTGTGGTGGTGGTGGTGGTGGTAGTGTTTGGTGGTGACTGGTGTGGTGGTGACTGGTGGTAGTGTTTGGTGGTGACTGTGGTGGTGGTGGTAGTGGTGGTGGTGGCTGTGATGGTGGTGGTTGTGGTGACTGTGGTGGTTGTGGTGACTGTGGTGGTGGTGCCGACTGAGGTGGTGGTGGTTGTGGTGTGACTGTGGTGGTGCCGACTGTGGTGGTGGTGGTTGTGGTGGTGCCGACTGTGGTGATGGTGGTGAATGTGATGGTGACTGTGTGGTGGTGGTGGTGGTGACTGGTGGTAGTGGTGACTGTGGTGGTGGTGGTGGTGGTGGTGGGTGGTGGTGGTGGTGGTTGTGGTGGTGGTGACTGTGGTGGTGGTGGTGGTGGTGATTGTGATGTGGTGACTGTGGTGGTTGTGGTGGTGGTGGTGGTGGTGGTGGTGGTTGTGGTGGTGGTGGTGGTGACTGTGGTGGTGGTGGTGTGATGGTAGTGGTGACTGTGGTGGTTGTGGTGGTGGTGGTGACTGTGGTGGTGGTGGTGGTGACTGTGGTGGTGGTGGTTGTGGTGGTGCCGACTGTGGTGGTGGTGGTGGTGGTTGTGCTGACTGTGGTGGTGGTGGTGGTGGTGGTGGTGACTGTGGTGGTGGTGACGGGCGGCGGCAGGTGGTGGCTGACACACACAGGCGGCCAGGTAAATGAGATACGTGTACTGTATATCACCTTACCTCACCTGTCCATTACTCCTTCCACGGCCTCTATGTCTACCTGTCTATGCCTCCTCAGCACCTCCTCCACAGAGATAAGTCAGTCACAGCATGAGGATGAGTCAGTCAGCAAGTCAGCTGTGTGTGGGGGGTGTGGGGCGTGTGTGGGGGCGTGTGTGGGTCTGTGCGTGTGTGGGGCGTTTGTGTGTGGGGAGTCTGTGGCGTGTGTGGGGGCGTGTGTGGGGTCTGTGGCGTGTGTGGGGGGGCGTGTGTGGGGTCTGAGCGTGTGTGGGGGGCGTGTGGGGAGTCTGTAGCGTGTGTGTGGGGGCGTGTGTGGGGAGTCTGTGGCGTGGGGGGCGTGTGTGGGGTCTGTGGCGTGTGTGGGGGCGTGTGTGGGGAGTCTGTAAGCGTGTGTGGGGGCGTGTGTGGGGGTCTGTAGCGTGTGTGGGGGCGTGTGTGGGGAAGTGTGTGGGGGGTGTGTGGAGTCTGTGGCGTGTGTGGGGACGTGTGTGGGGAGTCTGTAATGTGGGGGGCGTGTGTGGGGTCTGTAAGCGTGTGTGGGGCGTGTGTGGGGGTCTGTAAGCGTGTGTGGGGGCGTGTGTGGGGCGTGTGTTGGGCTGTGGGGCGTGTGTGGGGCGTGTGAGGGCGTGTGTGGGGCGTGTGTGTGAGGGGCGTGTGTGGGGGCGTGTGTGGGGGCGTGTGTGAGGCGTGTGGGGCGTGTGTGGGGGCGTGTGAGGGGCGTGTGTGGGGCGTGTGTGAGGCGTGTGTGGGGGCGTGTGGGGCGTTGTGGGGGCGTGTGTGGGCGTGTGTGGGGGGCGTGTGGGGGCGTGTGTGGGGGGGGCGTGTGTGGGGCGTGTGTGGGGGCGTGTGTGGGGCGTGTGTGGGGGCGTGTGTGGGGCGTGTGTGGGGCGTGTGGGGCGTGTGGGGGCGTGTGTGGGGCGTGTGTGGGGCGTGTGTGGGGCGTGTGTGGGCGTGTGTGGGGCGTGTGGGGCGTGTGTGGGGCGTGTGTGGGGGCGTGTGTGTGAGGCGTGTGTGAGGCGTGTGTGGGGGCGTGTGTGGGGGCGTGTGTATGTGGAGGTGGGCGTGTGTGGGGGTGTGTGGGGGCGTGTGTGGGGCGTGTGTGTGAGGGGCGTGTGTGGGGCGTGTGTGGGGGCGTGTGTGGGGGCAGTGTATGGGCGTGTGTATGGGCGTGTGTGGAGAGTCTGTAAGCGTGTGTGAGGCGTGTGTGGTCTGAAGCGTGTGTGGGGCGTGTGTGGAGCATGTGCGCGTGTGTGAGCGTGTGTCACCACCATCCCCACACGTCTGTAAAACTCCTCCACACACCACAGTTTTTTCCTCTTAACAAAGTGAAGATGTACAAAAAACACAAGACGATCAGCATGTAAAAAAATAAAAAAACAATAACAAAACATAAACAAAAAAAAGAGACGTGACCAAACTTTTTTTTTTAAGGAGGAGGAGGAAGAAGCATCAAGTCACAGGCCGGCAGTGAGACATAACGCCTGAACACACACACACACACACACACACACACACACCACACACACCAGAACAAACACACACATACCACACCTGAAACACACACACGGTGGATATTTATAGTGCTTTTAGTTACAAGGTATCCTCACTTTTCTCTCTTCCTGTCTGTCTGTCTGTCTGTCAAGGCCCACTAGAGACTAAAACTAACCAATATCTCTCAAAACAGACATGACAATAACAGCACATGACAACAACACAGACATGACAACAGCAGACATGACAACAACACAGACATGACAACAGCAGACGACACAACACAGACATGACAAAGTACAACAACAAAGACCTACAACCAACCAGTAACGAACAGCTGACATACAGACACAACTAATAACACAGACATGACAACAATCAATAACAAAACAAGACGGCGACAACAACAACACGAACACGACAACAACAATAACAAAACAGACGTGACAACAATAACACAGACAGCAACAACAATAACAAACAGACGTGACAACAATAACACAGACGCAGCAATAAATAACAAAACAGACATGACAACCAAAAAAAACAACACAAACATAACAACAACAACACAGACATGACAACAACAGACATAACAATAACAGACGGCAAAACACACACTGACAACAAACCCGAACCAGGTGGAGTGTCGAGTTGATCCGTGTTACGCTATCGGGTGGTGGTGGTGGTAGTGGCGGTTCGTGTGTCCATCATGGTAGAAACAGGTCATTTCCCTTCCTCCCTCCTCCCATGCCCCTCCCTAACTCCTCCTTGCCCTCCCTAACTCCCTCCACGCCCCTCCCTAACTCCCTCCACCCCTCCCAGCCTTCTCCGCCAGCCTCCAGGAAAAAAAAAAACAGTGCGGTTGAGTAGCACAGAGGCGAGAGAGAACAAAGACCTCTGTGTGTGTGTGTGTGTGTGTTGTAACCTGCCCTGGGCACCGTTCACCTCACGACACCTGTCTCCCGGCCTGCTGCTTCTGCCCTCTTCTGTGACGACCCTACCCCCCCCACACACACCCAAATGTAAACAAACTAGATGGCGGGGCAGCTTCTAGGCGGGCTACAAGTGTGTCCAAAATCAATCACGGTTCAGTCACAGGTAATCACACAGGTAGTTTCTTAAATTATTAATGAAATCGTTAATATTACATACACGTGATCTCAGACAAGGCTACTCATGACGTCAGAGAGGAGTGAGTTCGTGATTGGCTGGTGTGAAAAGGCGAGGAGGAGCGTCGTCAATACTTGAACACAACACAAAAACACAACACAGCTCTAAACAACACAACACCAATATACAACACAGCACTAAAACAGAGCATTAAGACAACATAAGAACATAAGGAGTCCGCATAGGCCGGTTGGTCTGTGCATGGCAGCTCCTGTCGAGAGTTACTACCACTCTCTATCATCCATGAATCTATCCAGTCTCCTTATTAAAACTTTCCAGCGTTCCAGCACTTACCTACAAAGTTCCTAAGCTTGTTCCCTTCGTCCACCACCCTATTTGTGAACCAGTTTCTTCCTATCTCCTCCTAAACCTAAACTTATCCAACTTAAACCGTTGTCGAGTCCTATCCTGCTCGGATATTAAACTTTATCTATATCGCCTTTATTGATTCCTTTCACAACTTAAATACTTCTATCATATCTCCCCGCACTCTCTTTTTTAACCTATCCTGTTATGGAAGGTTTCTAAGTCCCGGAATCATTGTCATTCGCTGCACCGACTCGTGAATTGATATCCATTCTATAATAAGGGCACCAGAACTGAACAGCGTAATCGAGGTGCGGCCTGACTAGACAACACTATACAACACAACACTAAAGCTCAACACAACTCCAAGTTAGTGTTACATGAACGTATCTCGTTAAGGTAGCGTCTCAGTGTACTTGTGATGTTAATATTGGATGTTAGTTTTAGGAATGGTTAACATAAATACCCGTCTACTTGTTCGAGAGGCCAAGAAATGTTAATATTGTTGTTCACGTTGTACCAATTATTATGGCTTATTAAACATTGTACCTGTATTATTATGGCTTATTAAACATTGTACCTGTATTATTCTGACTTCAACCAAACACACACACACACACACACACACACACACACACACACACACACCACAGTGTTAAGTGAGCCACAACCATGACCTTTAACTTAAAATAAACACACCACTCTCGCAAGGTGTCACAGGTGTTCATAACTGCACTGCTTGATGATGACGACGATGATAATGATGATGACGACGATAATGATGATGATGATAATAATAATAATAATAATAATAATAATAATAATAATAACAATAATAATAATAATAATAATAATAATAATAATAGTAGTAATAATAATAATAATAATAATAATAGTAATAATAATAATAATAATAATAATAGTAATAATAATAGTAATAATAATAATAATAATAATAATAATAATAATAATAATAATAGTAATAATAATAATAATAATAATAGTAATAATAATAATAGTAATAATAATAATAGTATAATAATAATAATAATAATAATAATAATAATAATAATAATAGTAATAATAATAATAATAGTAATAATAATAATAATAATAATAATAATAATAATAATAATAATAGTAATAATAATAATAATCATAATAATAATAATAATAATAATAATAGTAATAATAATAATAATAATAGTAATAATAATAATAATAATAGTAATAATAATAATAATAATAATAATAATAATAATAATAGTAATAATAATAATAATCATAATAATAATAATCAATAATGTTGACACGGACACTCATACAGACAAATAACTCACGTAATTGCTTATTATTATTAAGATGTAATGCCAGGTGTTTTTTTCCATTATTCATTTGTTAGGTTAGGTTAGGAGAAGGGTTAGGATAGGTTAGGTTAGATAGGTTGTTAGGATAGGTTGGGTTAGATAGGTTAGGGTTAGGTTAGGTTAGATAGGGTTGTTAGATAGGTTGGGTTAGGATAGATAGGTTAGGTTAGGCTAGGCTGTTAGGATAGGTTAGGTGCCAAGCGTCCATCCTCTACTGACACTGGATTGGATTTCTGGACAAGGAAGTCAACAACACACACACACCACTCTAGGTACGTATAAAACGTGAAGGAGAGAAGGAGAGGGAGGGGAGGAGAGGAGAGGGGGGGAGAGGGAGGGAGGAGAGGGGGAGGGGGGGAGAGAGGAGAGGAGGAGAGGAGTATCAGAATGAGACAAAAAATGGAAAATATAATTAAAGAACACAATGGAAATGAAAGAAGCAACGGTGTAATAGTGTGCCCCCCACCCCCCGTCTCCTCTAACCCACCCCCCCACCCCGTCTCTAACCCACCTCCCCCCACCCCTGTCCCCCAACCCACCCCCACCCCTGTCTCCTCTAACCCACCTCCCACCCCCTGTCCTCTAACCCACCCCCCACCCCGTCTCCCCAACCCACCCTACCCCCACCCCGTCCCTCTAACCCACCCTCCCCCCACCCCTGCTCCCTCTAACCCACCCTCCCCACCCCGTCTCTAACCCACCCTGCCCCACCCCCGTCTCCCCTAACCCACCCACCAACCCACCCCACCCCCACCATCCCCTTCCCCAGCGAGACACCATGACGTCACACCACTCCACGGACCATCATCGGTATACCCAGAGGCTGAAGGTCAATCACTAACCTAACCCACCCACCTTAACCTAACCTACCCTATCCTAACCTAACCCACCCTACCTTAACCTAACCTACCTATCCTAACCTAACCCACCCTACCTTAACCTAACCTACCCTATCCTCACCTACCCTAACCTAAACCATCCAACCTAACCTAACCCAACCTAATACCCTATCCTAACCTACCCTATCCCCTCACCTACCCCAACCTAAACCACCCTACCTTAACCTAACCTACCCTACCCCAACCTAACCCTATCCTCACCTACCCCAACCTAAACATTCCCTACCTTAACCTAACCTACCCTACCCTAACCCACCCATCCTCACCTACCCCAACCTAAACTACCTAACCCACCCCACCTAACCTGCTACCCTACCTTAACCTAACCTACCCTACCTTAAACTAACCTACCCCATCATAAACCACCCATCCTAACCTAAACCACCTATCCTAACCTAACCTACCCTATCCTATCCTAACCTAACCTACCCTACTACCCTCTACTCCTCTACTCTACCCTACCCTCATCACACCTTGAGAAATTAATATGTAAACACGAGACGCAAATAAGGGGACCCTGTAGGTGTGGGGAGTGGGAGGTACAGGTGTGGGAGGGGGTACAGGTGTGAGAGAGAGCTACAGGTGTTCAGGTGAGGAGTGGGGGGGGGTGAGGTGTGACCGTTGCCCTCCAAAAATATAATAAAATGGTCCTACAATGTTGTTCAAAGTATTAGTGTTGTGTATTTATCTAGGAACACCCCTGTAATTTTTCTTGGAGATCAGTACATGTTTGAGCTAGCACCGTCGGCTTGACAAAATAACAAGGAATATTATTATCTATTGAATAAATTTAGTGGAATTTCTTTTATTAGACTTATAAGATATACTAACACCAAGCAAATGATCGATCATATCAATCTTAATACCCCTAAAATAATATTATAGATTAGTACGAAATATAATAATCCCAATAATTGTATTTCTAGGTTCAAGACCCATTTCTCTCAACTGACGTACAATGAAAAAAAGAAATACTACTACCACCCCGCAATGCCTGGAGTGTTTGAGGAGCGCCAGCAAGAGATGGCTGACTTCTTCGTGAATCTCTAGCCCAACCATTTACGTGGCGACTACAAGGCTGGTAGAGCTTGTCTGCTGCTTGTAACTAAAGGATCCGAGCCAGTGAACTTCACGATGGTCTACCCGGCGCACTTCACAAAGCAAGGTGGATGGCTAAACTGCTCTATACCCTCAAGATTGTTCTTTTGTCAGGCCAGATCAAGAGCAGTTCCCAAAGCCGAGGTTGTGACTAAAAGTCAAATCAGCAAGTCAGAACGGTTTGGTGTGTTCACAGTCGCTGTTTATGTCCTATGGTGGATTGTTTGCCCCGTTCAGCAAGTGCGCCACTGAATGACTTGAATTTGGTCGAAACCTTGGCTGAATTTGCCCCATATGACGCCACAATAGTTGACAAAGCGCGTGTGGCACTCGTAGACACCTTGGTACCTAACTGAGGAGTTGGCCCCACTGGCTTTGTTCTCGTCCCAAGTACAAGAAAGGACAAGGAGATGAGAGGCCCTTCTTTGCTATGAAGTCACTGAAGTTACAAGGAGGTGGGGCTCAATCATGGGGCTATGAAGCCATATCTTCCCCTGTTCCAGAAAGTGGCACTGCCCTGGTGGACCTAATTGGGCCTGACTCAAGCCGGTTCTTCACCATTGCCCTATCAGTTTCTCCACAGTCCAGCCAGTGAATGGGCGGATCATAACGACTACCTGAACATGAAACAGGTTGTGGACAAGCTTCAGGTCGTCAATGAGGCTGCGAGCGTGGTGTAAACTGCCATGACTTTCTTAATGTTGCCAGGGATGAGGAGCGCTTTCAAGAAGTCCTTCAAGTAGTTGAAAATGACAGACTCCGCGTTCCTAATCAGCGCAAACGATCATCTGTTTCGAACAGAAATCATGGTTTCTTCTAGAGAAATAATACCTTGTGAATATATGATAAAACCCAATGTATCACGAGAGAATAAGAATGATTAACTTTTGTGTTAGTGATAACAGCTTTAATTAAGACAGGCAAATGATTTGTGAATATCCCTTATGATGGTTGTGTAATCTCATATATGAAGCAAAATCCTTTTTTTCAAATCTGGAGCTCACTCAAATATGGATGAATCTTCAAAAATTGCACGTGGGTATTTTTTTATATCAATTGCAACACCAAAATTTTGAACAGCATTGCAGGACAAAGTTGGGGCAGAGGGCCGTACAGGTGTGGAAGGAGGGGAAAGGAGGAGGAGGAGAAGAGAGAAGAAGAGAGAGAAAAGGAGGAGAGGAGGAGGAGAGAGAGGGAGTGTGGCCGCCTGTCTATATGTATACCACAATGTCGACACCACCACCACTACCACCGCGAGAGAGAGAGAGAGAGAGAGAGAGAATTACATTAATTACAAGTGACGTGAATGAATTACAGTAAACAGACTCGACCATTACAAAAAGCTTTACGTAATGGGTACAGACACGAGAACCTGTACCTTGGCTGTAATGGCCAGTGTAACTTGTGAGATATTGAACCGCTGCAAGAAGTGGCGACCATAATGCAGTATAGTTGTCTTGGTAAAATTGGTCCCCGAGTCTGTCTGCCATGCTGTCTGTCATACTGTCTGCCACACTGTCTGCCATACTGTCTGCCACACTGTCTGCCATACTGTCTGCCACACCTTGGTAATACTATCTTGCCTAACTGATACACACCACCCCACACACACACACACACACACACACACACACACACACACACACACACACACACACACACACACACACACACACACGGTCTTCATGGTCGAGTACCCTAACTGTTTAATTAGCGACATCCGGCCTATGAGTTTCCGTTGATATAACCATTGGTGGTGATCTTGGGAACACACGACCAGATGACTGTTGTTGACTGTTGTTGTGGTGGTGACTGTTGTTGTTGTTGACTGTTGTTGTTGTTGACTGTTGTTGTGGTAACTGTTGTTGTTGATGGTGACTCTGTTGTTGACTGTTGTTGTTGTTGACTGTTGTTGTGGTGGTGACTGTTGTTGTTGATGGTGACTTGTTGATCTGTTGTTGTGGTGGTGACTTTGTTGACTGTTGTGGTGGTGACTGTTGTTGTTGTTGACTGTTGTTGTGGTGGTGACTGTTGTTGATGTGACTGTTGTTGACTGTTGTTGTGGTGGTGACTGTTGTTGACTGTTGTTGTGGTGGTGACTGTTGACTGTTGTTGTGTGGTGACTGTTGTTGTGGTGGTGACTGTTGTTGACTGTTGTTGTGGTGGTGACTGTTGTTGTTGATGGTGACTGTTGTTGACTGTTGTTTGATGGTGACTGTTGTTGACTGTTGTTATGGTGGTGACTGTTGTTGACTGTTGTTGTGGTGGACTGTTGTTGACTGTTGTTGTGGTGGTGACTGTTGTTGACTGTTGTTGTGGTGGTGACTGTTGTTGACTGTTGTTGTTGATGGTGACTGTTGTTGACTGTTGTTGTGGTGGGACTGTTGTTGACTGTTGTTGTGGTGGTGACTGTTGTTGACTGTTGTTGTGGTGGTGACTGTTGACTGTTGTTGTGGTGGTGACTGTTGTTGACTGTTGTTGTGGTGGTGACTGTTGTTGACTGTTGTTGTTGACTGTTGTTATGGTGGTGACTGTTGTTGTTGTTGTTGACTGCTGCTGTTGTTGTTGTTGTTATTGTTTTTGGTACCTAAACTTCACGTCATTTCTAGGCTTTTATATCAATTGATGCATTTCACGGTTGGGTTGGGTTAGGTTTGGTTGAAGAGGTTGGTTAGGTTAGTTAGTCTTGAGGTTAGTGGTTAATATTAAAAGGTGAAATAACCTGGGGTGCCTAATCTCCAGGTGATCCAAACCCAGAGCAGCACACACGCACGCACACACACACACACGCACACACACTGCTGAGTGAGGTGGCTAGTGCATCATAGTTGGTGACGTCACAAGAGCTGGTAAACGCTTCACAGGTGGTTGAGGAACACCATCGTCACCATCAACCACCTCATTACACCAGCACCATCAACCAAAACCCCACCACCATCACCAACACCACCGAACTCCACCATCAACATCACCACAACCCCACCATCATTTCACTCCACCAACATCACCACCACCGATCCACCACAAAGAACACCCCCGCCGGTCACGTGCTCAGTGGAAAGGTTACCTCCACCTTACTCCACTGCCTCTCCACCAGTGTTTGAATTATCCAGTGTAGTGCTGACTGGCCTTTCACTTCTCTATCACCATCACACACACGACTCCCAACACCTAACATAATGTAACCTTATTTAACCTAATCTAACCTCATTTAACCTAATCTAACCTTAGTTAACCTAATCTAACCATTTAACATAATCTAACCTCATTTAACCGAATCTAACCTCATTTAACCTAATCTAACCTCATTTAACCTAATCTAACCTCATTTAACCAAACCAACCTCATTTAACCTTAAACCCCATTTAACCTAATCTAACCTCATTTAACCTAATCTAACCTCATTTAACCTAATCAAGCCTCATTTAACCTAATCTAACCTCATTTAACCTAATCGCCTCATTTAACCTAATCTAGCCTCATTTAACCTAATCTAACCTCATTTAACCTAATCTAGCCTCATTTAACCTAATCTAACCTCATTTAACCTAATCTAGCCTCATTTAACCTAATCTAACCTCATTTAACCTAATCTAACCTCATTTAACCTAATCTAACCTCATTAAACCTAATCAAGCCTCATTTAACCTAATCTAACCTCATTTATCCTAATCTAACCTCATTTAACCTAATCTAGCCTCATTTCACCTAATCTAACCTCATTTGACCTAATCTAACCTCATTTAACCTAATCTAACCTCATTTAACCTCATTTAACCTAATCTAACCTCATTTGACCTAATCTAACCTCATGTACCATAATCTAACCTGACCAACTGACTTAAGTTAACAATAATCTTACCTAACAACATAATTTAACCTAACCTAATCCAACCTACCATGACTTAACCTAACCTAACCTAATCTGACTTAACTTGACCTGGTATGATCTGATTTAACCCACCTTGACTTTAGCTAACCTAACTTATTCTAACCTGACCTCACCTGACCTGACATCATCTAAGTGACCATTTTATAATCAGTCTATATTTCATCATCTCATTTAAATTTGTATACTCTAGTTTAACATTACCTCATCCTAGCTAAACTAAGCCTATCCTAACCCTAGTTGAATTTATCCATCCTAGCCCAAACTAACAAAAAACTTAACCTAACTTAACTAAAAAAAACTATCCTAACTTAACCAAATCTAACCTAACCACATCTAGCCTAACCTAACCACATCTAGCCTAACCTAACCACATCTAGCCTAACCTAACCACATCTAGCCTAACTTAAAAAAAATTAAATAAATATCCTAACTTAACCCAATCTAAACTAACCAGACGTGGGACCACCAATCATTAACTAATTAACTTTTAAAATACTAGTTATCTTAATCGAAATTGTATCAAATTAATCGATTAAATCAGATTAATTATCGATTAACTACGCATATATAAAAAAATTAGCAAATAGCATGTAATTTAAACACACACGGACACTTGCGCCCTGTGAGTCAACAAAGACGCATAGTGCGCTAGGCTGCCTGACTCATTGATGACGATTCAGGTATTCAAAATATTCCGTCACTATTTTTCGGAATACATATACAAGTTATTATTCCCAGGTACATTGATCAAAAGTTGGTTAATAAGATAGTTAATGTTAAAATATCAAGTTAATTTAATTGGAAAAAATTAAAATTAAATGGTTAAATTTGAAAGTAAATTGTCCAATGTCTGAATCTAACCAAATTAAACCAAACAACCTAACCTGAACTACTAACAGAGCTAACCTGAACTGCCCTAACAGGCCTAACCTGAACTAGCCTAACAGGCCTAACCTGAACTACCTAACAGAGCCTAACCTGAACTAGCCTAACAGAGCCTAACCTGAACTAGCCTAACAGAGGCCTAACCTGAACTAGCCTAACAGAGCCTAACCTGAACTGCCTAACAGGCCTAACACAGACTAGCCTAACAGAGCTAACCTGAACTAGCCCTAACAGGCTAACCTGAACTAGCCTAACAGGCCTAACCTGAACCCTCCTAACAGAGCCCTAACCTGAACTACCCTAACAGAGCCTAACCTGAACTACCTAACAGAGCCTAACCTGAACTACCTAACAGAGCCTAACCTGAACTAGCCTAACAGAGCCTAACCTGAACTAGCCTAACAGAGCCTAACCTGAACTAGCCTAACAGAGCCTAACCTGACTGGCCTAACAGAGCCTAACCTGAACTAACCCCAACAGAGCCTAACCTGAACTGGCTAACAGGCCTAACCTGAACCTGGCCTAACAGAGCCCCACCTGAACTACCCTAACAGAGGCCTAACCTGAACTAGCCCTGAGAGCCCTAACCTGAACTAGCCTAACAGAGCCTAACCTGAACTAGCTAACAGAGCCTAACCAGACTAGCCTAACAGAGCCCAACTAAACTCCTAACAGAGCCCTAACCTGAACTCCTAACAGGCCTACCGACTGCCTAACAGAGGCCTAACCAGACTGGCCTAACAGAGCCTAACCTGAACTAGCCTAACAGGCCTAACCTGAACTGCCTAACAAGCCTAGCCAGACTGCCTAACAGGCCTAACCTGAACTGCCTAACAGGCCTAACCTGAACTAGCCTAACAGGCCTAACCTGAACTAGCCTAACAGAGCCTAACCTGAACTAGCCTAACAGAGCCTAGCAGAACCTAACAGGCCAACCTGAACTAGCCTAACAGAGCTAACCTGAACTAGCCTAACAGGCCTAACCTGAACTGCCCAACAGGCCCCAACCAACTGCCTAACAGAGCTAACCTGAACTGGCCTAACAGGGCCTAACCTGAACTAGCCTAACAGAGGCTAACCTGAACTAGCCTAACAGAGCCTAACCGAACTGGCCTAACAGGCTAACCTGAACTAGCCTAACAGAGCTAACCAGACGCTAACCTGAACTAGCCTGGCAACTAGCAACAAGGCCTAACCTGAACTGGCCTAACAGAGCCTAACCTGAACTACCCTAACAGAGCCCTAGCAGAACAGCCTAACAGGGCCTAACCTGAACTAGCCTAACAGAGCCTAACCTGAACTGGCCTAACAGAGCCTAACCACTGGCCTAACAGGCCTCACTGCCTAACAGCCTAACCAGACTGCCAACAGAGCCCTAACTGAACTAGCCTAACAGGCCTAACCTGAACTAGCCTAACAGAGCCTAGCAGAACTGGCCTAACAGAGCCTAACCTGAACTAGCCTAACAGGCCTAACCTGAACTAGCTAACAGAGCCTAACCTGAACTAGCCTAACAGAGCCTAACCGAACTAGCCTAACAGAGCCTAGCGAACTGCCTAACAGGCCTAACCCTGAACTGGCCTAACAAGGCCTAACCTGAACTAGCCTAACAGGCCAACCTGAACTAGCCCTAACAACCTAACCTGAACTAGCCTAACAGAGCTCGAACTAGCTAACAGAGGCCCTAGCGAACTAGCCTAACAGGCCCTGGCACCAGACTAGCCTAACAGGCCTAACCTGAACTAGCCTAACAGAGCCCAACACTAACAGGCCTAACCTGAACTAGCCTAACAGAGCCTAACCTGAACTAGCTAACAGAGGCCTAACCTGAACTAGCCTGAGAAGCCTGGCAGACTGCCTAACAGGCCTAACCTGAACTAGCCTAACAGAGCCTAACCTGAACTGCCTAACAGAGCCTGGCGAACTAGCCTAACAGAGCCTAACCTGAACTGGCTAACAGAGCCTAACCTGAACTAGCCAAGCAGAGCCTAACCTGAACTGGCCTAACAGCTAACACAGACTAACAGAGCCTAACCTGAACCCTGGCCTAACAGAGCCTAACCTGAACTGGCCTAACAGAGCCTAACCTGAACTACCCTAACAGAGCTAACCTGAACTAGCCTAACAGAGCCTAACCTGAACTAGCCTAACAGGCCCTAACCTGAACTAGCCTAACAGAGCCTAACCTGAACTAGCCTAACAGAGCTAACCCAGACTACCCTAACAGGCCTAACCTGAACTGGCAACAGAGGCCCTGAACTAGCCTAACAAGGCCGCCTGAACTGCCCCTAACAGGCCTAACCTGAACTAGCCTAACAGAGCCCAACCTGAACTAGCCTAACAGAGCCTCCTAACCCTGCAGGCCTAACCTGAACCAGCCTAACAGGCCTAACTAGCCTAACAGAGCCCTGCACAGACTGCCTAACAGAGGCCCTAACCTGAACTAGCCTAACAGAGCCTAACCTGAACTAGCTACAGACCCAACCTGAACTGCCTAACAGAGCCTAACCTGAACTAGCCTAACAGGCCTAACCAGACTAGCCTAACAGAGCACACTGCCCTAACAGGCCTAACCTGACTACCTAACAGAGCCTAACCTGACTAGCCTAACAGGCCCAACCAGACTGCCTAACAGGCCTAACCTGAACTAGCCTAACAGAGCCCAACCTGAACTAGCCTAACAGAGCCTAACCTGAACTACCTAACAGAGCCTAACCTGAACTAGCCTAACAGAGCCTAACCTGAACTAGCCTAACAGAGAGCTTCAACCTGAACTAGCCTAACAGAGCCCAACCTGAACTAGCCTCAACAGAGCCTAACCTGAACTAGCCTAACAGAGCCTAACCTGAACTAGCCTAACAGAGCCTAACCTGAACTAGCCTAACAGAGCCTAACCTGAACCACTCTGCCTAACCTGAACTAGCCTAACAGAGCCTAACCTGAACTAGCCTAACAGAGCCTAACCTGAACTAGCCTAACAGAGCCTAACCTGAACTAGCCTAACAGAGCCTAACCTGAACTAGCCTAACAGAGCCCAACCTGAACTAGCCTAACAGAGCCTAACCTGAACCAGCCTAACAGAGCCTAACCTGAACTACCCTAACAGAGCCTAACCTGAACTAGCCTAACAGAGCCTAACCTGAACTACGCCTAACAGAGCCTAACCTGAACTAGCCTAACAGAGCCTAACCTGAACTACTCCTAACAGAGCCTAACCTGAACCAGCCTAACAGAGCCTAACCTGAACCAAGCCTAACAGAGCCTAACCTGAACTAGCCTAACAGAGCCCAACCTGAACTACCCTAACAGAGCCTAACCTGAACTAGCCTAACAGAGCCTAACCTGAACTACCTAACAGAGCCTAACCTGAACTAGCCTAACAGAGCCCAACCTGAACTACCCTAACAGAGCCTAACCTGAACTAGCCTAACAGAGCCTAACCTGAACCACCCTAACAGAGCCCAACCTGAACTAGCCCAACAGAGCCTAACCTGAACTAGCCTAACAGAGCCTAACCTGAACTAGCCTAACAGAGCCTAACCTGAACCAGCCTAACAGAGCCTAACCTGAACTACCCTAACAGAGCCTAACCTGAACCAGCCTAACAGAGCCTCAACCTGAACTAGCCTAACAGAGCCTAACCTGAACCACCCTAACAGAGCCCAACCTGAACTAGCCTAACAGAGCCTAACCTGAACACACCCAACAGAGCCTAACCTGAACTAGCCTAACAGAGCCCAACCTGAACCACCTAACACCCAACCTGAACCACAACAGAGCCTAACCTGAACACCTAACAGAGCCTAACCTGAACTAGCCTAACAGAGCTAACCTGAACCACCCTAACAGAGCCTAACCTGAACTAGCCTAACAGAGCCTAACCTGAACCACCCTAACAGAGCCTAACCTGAACTAGCCTAACAGAGCCTAACCTGAACTAGCCTAACAGACCCAACCTGAACCAGCCCAACAGAGCCTAACCTGAACCACCCTAACAGAGCCTAACCTGAACTACCCTAACAGAGCCTAACCTGAACTACCCTAACAGAACCTAACCTGAACTAGCCTAACAGAGCCTAACCTGAACTACCCTAACAGAGCCCAACCTGAACTACCCTAACAGAGCCTAACCTGAACCAGCCTAACAGAGCCTAACCTGAACTACCCTAACAGAGCCTAACCTGAACTAGCCTAACAGAGCCTAACCTGAACTAGCCTAACAGAGCCTAACCTGAACTAGCCTAACAGAGCCTAACCTGAACTAGCCTAACAAAACCCAACCTAAACTAGCCTAACAGAGCCTAACCTGAACTAGCCTAACAGAACCTAACCTAAACTAGCCTAACAGAGCCTATCCTAAATTTAACCACCAAGACAAAAACACGGATTTGGTTCCGTAAATACTCTGTTGCTGGGATATTATTCAGAGCGAAATTATCAGTTGGGATTATATTGAAATTTATGTTAATTTTTCTATCATCAATACATATAAATTACCTTATATCCTCAGTTAAGGAATACATACATAGGAATTATTTAACATTAGGAGTGGTGGTGGTGGTGGTGGGCAGTGACGTTTGAGTTACGTTGAGGTTTGACAACATAAGATGATCCCCCAGCCGCCGCTACCAAGAAACAAGTTACCACATTCTGCTACGCCACAGATCATTAATAATCCTGATTCTGCATTCCCGTGGGAGCTGAGGATGACAGGTTGTGTGTAATGGTAGAGATAGGAGAGATAATAACACGCCATCTCTCACGACACCACCATCGTCTCTTCGAACCCCCACACGCAAGAGACTGTACCAGACCAAGGCTTCCGAATGCGACTATGGCGGTAGGAGGGTCCCGATTATGCATCACCGCCAATAGCCAGAATTGACACCTCCATTACCTACACCTGCACTGTATTTTTTTCTAATGTCAACTTCATAACATATATGCCAATGGTAAGATAAGAATTAATGAGAGTCGTGCTATGCGGAAAAATACCATCTATGAGACAATGTGTTTTATTTAGTCTTCAGAAGCCGCCCATGCAAACACAACTATACACACACACAAAAAAAAAATCATGTTATTTTAGCCATTGTCTTAGTAATCCACAAGTTTATGGTTTTGGTATCTATAAAAATAAATGCCCGCGATCCTCAACACTGACGTCAGACAGGTTTGAAAATGGCCGACCATCTAAGGAACATTCCTATAAAATTCCGCATAAATGATCCATTTTTTCTCAGAGAAGTCTAACGGTGACGACCATCTCTTGAGTGATTAGAGATAGATAGATACTAAAATCGTACATACAAGTTAATAGATCATAAACGACAGTAAAGGTATACAGACATTTAATTTAATCCTTAATATTGGTGATTTTTTCCTCCCTTTGACAACATCTTGGTCATTTACAACAAGGGATCATCACACAGTCTGGCGTCACACTAGGCTAGGCTATCCATCACAGCCCATCCAACAAACAATGATTCCCGGTACTTGTTCTCGACCACCTACAGGCTTTGTGTGACCAAACCATACCACACAGATACCTCTTTACGACTACGCCTCTACACCGTTAAAATAAAGAATATTTTTAAAAATATAAACATAATGCTTATATCATCATCAGTATACAGAGTGAATGTGGTATGTAGTGAGAAGTTGTGATACCTAACCTAACTTATTCGGACGACACACACACACACACACACACACACACACACACACACACACACACACAGACTTCCTATATTAAGCCAAATAGAACAAGAATATCACAGACTCGTGGTATATTTTCCCCAGAGTATCTAGTGTAATTATAAAGTGCGTGACCCATCCACAACTGGGTGGCCTCGAGGGGGTGCCATGGAAACGAACCACCGACTCTCAGAGACAGGTGGTGCACATATTGTATACACTAGACCAGCCACTCACCTCTGGCAGTCATTGACCTCACACTAAAACGCGTTACCTTAACAAGATATCATCAAGACTACGAACCACAGTTTATTTCACCTGACGATTGAACACCCTAATGCTGAAATGGGGGGGGTTAGGTTAGGTTTAGATTGAGTTAGGTTAGGTTAGCATTAGGGAGTTAATTCATCAGACGAAATAAACTACCCGTCAACACCAACAGGTCCCCAAATTTGAATGGTTCCCTATGATAAGTAACTGCTGGATCCCATGTAATGTAGTTTATTAATATCTACACTCCACCGTCAGTAACTATATAATATGAGGAGGTGGGGGCTGGATGGGGGCTGGACAGGAGTGGGGGGCTGGAGGAGGGGCTGGGTGGGGCTGGGTGGGGGGCTGGGTGGGGGGGCTGGGTGGGGGGCTGGTGGGCGGGGGGGGGCTGGAGAGGCTGGGTGGGGGGCTGTGTTGTGGGTGATCTCGTGGCAGCAGCATAGAGGATGACTCAACAAGGACTCAACACCGTATCTAGAGTTGATGTTCAATTAGTAGTGTTTTCTTCTACCTAACCTCCTAGCCCTCTGTTCCTTCCTACTCCTACCCTCCTACTCCTATCCCCTATTTCTATACACCCCCTCTCCTCCTTTTCTATTCCTTATTCTACCCCTTACTCCAACCACCTTACACCCTATCCCCCTACCCCTACCCACCAGACACTCTGGCTACACTCGAGAACCCCCCCTCCCTCCCCCCCACCCTATAATAATCAAAAACATCACCTGAAGAATACCTATCCCAAGTTCTCTCTCTGTCTCTCTCACGTGGTCTCCAGGTAGGTGTCTCATTACAGGTGGGTCAAGGCTCGGATATCAACAGCGTGTCCTGCGTTTGTTCGTTTGGTGTTTACAGTGAGGTCTATTTTATCATCTAACCTGGTGTATAGTGTATAGTTCAAGTGTATAGTGTATAGCTCAAGTGTATAGTGTATAGTTTCTAAGCAGACTTCTTCCTGAGGCAAAAAACTTACTTCCAGAATCTCAATGTGGCTTTAGACCAGTGGATCTTAACCTTTATAGGGTGGCGCCCTCTACAGCAGTTGGTCCTCATCTCCACCCCCTCCTTCCCCTCCTTCCTTCATATAAAATTCTAAATCTAGATAATCCAAAACAATTTCCTCTTGAATTAAATGGGGAAATTGAGAAACTAGTTTTTCATTCGTTACTTTAATAACTTTAATTATTCAAAAGACTCTGTATAAGCAACAGTCGCAGTCAGTGTAGACGAATTTTCAAATGTGAATTATCGTACTGGAGCCTCCAAATTATCGTTTTTTCATCAAATTCTCGTACACTTCCCGACGTTATTACCACCTTAATTCAGTCATTTTTAGTGGAATTTTACATTTTGATATGACATATTTACCATTTACGACATTTTGAAGTATCTGCCTCTATATATAAGGATACACACACCTGTTAAGGCCATTCCATATTTTTGCTCCGGGTTCACGCTCCCCCCTTCCCTCCTCCCCGGTAAGAACCCCTGCTTTAGACCATCACGTGGCACCAGTGACATGATCTTTGCTACCCGCCAGCTACAGGAAAAGGACCCTACGAGCATCGGCCTCTTTAGTCACCTCATAACTCACCAACGAAGGTGACATCCTTAATAACTCATATCATTGTATCATAGCTGGATGATCGTCATACTCCATTCCGCGTGACAGCAAAGTAGCAGTATAGCTCAATTGGTCATAATATTAACAATGTTTATTTAAATGATGATGAGCAAATAAATAAATAATGATATACACGAGTGGAAGGCAATAAACCCTGTGGCTGGAATAGAGAAAGATGACACACACACACAGGGAGACTGTGTGTGTGTGTGTGTGTGTGTGATTAAGAAACATGTAGTTGATTATATAACATCGAGTACATTTTTATTACCATTACCATCATTATTACTACTATTATCATACATATTATCACCACTACTAGAGCGTCATCATAATACAGTACAGGGGCTCAACTCTCTCCGCTGTACAAATATTATTCATTATACAGTTGTGTAAATGTGATAACGCCTTACAGTGTTGGCCCTCACTACCAACACACGCCTCGCCCCTACCTACTGTACCCTAACCTAACCTAACTTAACTTAACCTAATCGTAACTATACACGGTAATGAATCATAAACACAAGTATACTGTCCGCATTGTTCACACTCGCCAGTTTAGTGTTGTATTAGCTGCCATTACTGTATACAGCACTATGTATGTATGTATGTAGGTATGTATGTATGTATGTATGTATGTATGTATGTATGTATGTATGTAGGTATGTATTCAACTGCAAAGAGATTTTGATGTTCTGAATGACCACAACTACCACCACCGTCTCCATTAGCACCACCACCGCCGCTCAGCATTCCTGACTAATATTGACACCATCAATATTTCACCTTTGAATCATTGACCGTACCTGAGGAGGGGGGGGGGGGTCATAGCCACACATGTATACATACCAAACCCCCTTCAACCTATCACCTCACCACAATTTCAATAGCTCTCACCACCCCACACCCTCTCTATCTTCTGCACTCCCACACCCCACCATCTTCACCCCACACCCCCACCATCTTCACAATTCCCACACCCCACCCATCTCTCACCCCACAACCCCTCACCATCCCCACCCCACACCCCAACCACCCCACCCCACAACCCCCAACCATCCTTCAATCTCACACCCCAACCATCTCTGCACCCCACACCCCACTCATCTTCCCACACCCCCACCATCTTCTGCACCCCACACCCCCATCATCTCCCCACACCCCCACCATCTCACCCCACACCCCAACCATCTTCACCCCACACCCCACACCCCACCCACCACCCCACACCCCATCATCTTCACCCACACCCCACCATCTCCCCACCCCACACCCCCACATCTCTGCACCCCCACACCCTACCCATCTTCACCCCACACCCCCACCATCTCTCCCACCCCACACCCACCCCACCCCACACCCCCCCCAACCATCTTCACCCCACACCCACCACCCCACCCCACACCCCACCCCACCCCACACCCACCATCTTCACCCCACACCCCCAACATCTTCTGCAACCCCACCCCACCATCTTCTCTTCTGCCCCACCCCCATTCCCCACACCCCACCATCTCTGCACCCCACACCCCCACCATCTCTCACCCCACACCCCCCCACCATCTTCACCCCACACCCCCACCATCTTCACACCCCACAACCCCACCATCTTCACCCCACACCCCACCATCTTCACCCCACACTCCCCACCATCTTCACCCCACACCCCCACCATCTTCACCCCACACCCCCAACAGAACAAGAGGTCACTGAACACAACATTTGATCACCTAGTTACAGTTAATAGCTTGTATCTCACACCACCACTACACTAAGGTGTCTTGTGACGGATTACAAGAGAAGATTGTCGGTGTTTTGTGATTAATGAGTTATGGTGTTGTCTTGGGCGTGTTATTCGCCGCTGTGTTTTCAACTGTAATCTGAAATTTATGGTGTGTTGTCTAAGGCGATTCTCAGGGCTGCTGTTTTGTTATTATTTAAGTTGTTGTTATTGTTATGAACAATATTGCTGCTGTTGTTAGTAGTAGGTAACTAATATGGCGACTTGTGGTGTAATGGTCAGCATGCTCGCCTCGCAAGCGAGTAGTATTACGAGCAGTAAAAGTATTAGTACAAACATAATGATATAACACACTACACTACTACTTTGCTGTAACTCGGAATCGAGTATGACGATCATCCAGCTATGATACGAGTTATAAGGGGTGTTACCTACGATGGTGATTTCTGAGGTGACTCGAGAGGCCGATACGGGACTCGTAGGGTCGTTCACAGATGTTGCACAAGTGGAGGACTACATCTAGTGCGGGAGGGGCGGCCACAGCGTCTTTCCAGCGCTGGAGCTTGTTTGCCTCGGTATGCAGTCGGTCTAACTTGAAAGTATTGACACCTTCTTGTGTGGTGCTCCTCCAAGCGTTACGGTGTGGAGTAATCGTCACCCAGGTGAGGGGTCGATTTGGCACTTTTTCAGGTTTGTCTTAAGACTATCCTTATACCTTTTCATTTGCCCGCCAGCGTTGCGTTTACTATTCGTTAGGTGACTGTAAAGTAGTTGCTTTGGCAGTCAACTGTCGTCCATGCGGGTAACATGGCCAGTCCAGCGTAGTTGTTCATGGAAAATGGTAGCCCTGACGCTCCTACAGTTGGTGTCAGCGAGAATCTTGGCATTTGTTCTCTTGTCTTCCCAGCGAACTCGGAGGATGGAACGTAGACTACGTTGGTGAAAGGTTTCAAATGCCTTGAGGTGCCTCCTGTATGTGACCCATGTCTCGCTGTCACACATGACGGTGGGGAGGACCACTACTAGATACACAGACACACACACAAATTTAATTCAATATATGCTATACACACGATAGCATTATTATTACAGTATTATTATTGTTAAGAAACTTCAAACACCATAGAGCTGTAGAATAGATAAGTGTGAATGACTCCTGGCTCACGTGTCAGAATGTAAACAAAATCAGCTGTGTTTATTTACCCCACCCCCATTACTGTATATATTAAAGAATAATACAGGATTACCTGGGTTTAATATTATTTGTGGTTTGTTTTACATAATTTAAGATCTTTCTTCCGTAAAATAGTTACGTGAGTTTAATTCAGTTTTGTTCCATTCGCATAATAAAGACTCGGCTCGTAGTTTAATGCACTGGATGCTCAACCATCTCAAACCTAACCTAACCTAACTATCTCAAAGGCAAACTTAAACTAATCTAATCAAGCCAAACTTTACCTAACTTCAACAGATCTAACCTAACCATCTCAAAGGTAAACTTAAACTAACCTAACCCTAACTTAACCTAACCAGCACAACTCTTGACTTAAAGAATATTCTTCTTCTCCACACCTGACATATTGGACCACCACCACCACTCAGAATGACAAACATATCTTCTACCCAAAACACCGACTACCTTCTTCAGTTGCGTGGCTCCCTTACGACCGGCCATGTAGGGTAGTGGTGATATTGTAGTCACAGTAGGTAGTATGACCCAGCCTCAGCATGTAAACACAGGAATTAGTGATGAATCAGAGGAATGGGGAGTTAGTTAAATAGCTTACTAGTTGATTTTTTTTTCGCTTGGTAAATCAAATATTAAACCTAACCTAACCCTATTCTAACTTAACCCTATCTAATTTAACCCATACCATAATCAAACCTAACCTAACATGCCTTAACCTAACGTACCCTTAACCTAACTTAACCAAACCCTAATCAAATTAAACCCAACCTATCCTAATCTAAACCCACCCAAACCCACCCAACCCTACCTTAACCAGCTAACCTCAATTTCCCATAAGGTAGCCGTGTCGAACAAGGCTTCAAATCGCGAGCCAACAGAACGAATCCCTCACTAACGCTTATGGGTGCAGGAGGTTACCGCCGATACACGCACCATCGTCAACACACTTCAGGGCCACATACAGATGATAGGCTGCACTGCACAACATCAAGATCACGTGTCCAAGCTATGCGATGTATGTTGAAAATTCGTATAGGAATCCATTAGACCTCTAGATAGTAAACAACAAGGCTCTAAGAGGTGATACTATCTTACAGTCAACCGAGGGAACAACACAGGGGGACCCTGTTGCAATGGCAATGTATGCAATAGGCCTATCAGTGCTCCAACAAGAAATAAAATTTGAAACAACTGGGGTCAAACAAGTGGCATATGCTGATGACCTTACAGGAGCAGGAAAAGTGGAGGGCATCAAAAAGTGGTGGGACTTGGTAACATAGCGAGGTCCACAAATAGGGTACTACCCAAACGCCAGCAAGTCCTTCCTCATCGTGAAGCCAGAATATTATGAACGGGCATTGGAGGTTTTTGGCGGAAGTGAGGTCAAAATAACTAAGGACGGCCAAAGACATCTAGGCGCAGTAATTGGCACTACGGACTTCAAGACCGGGTACGTAGCGGGAAAGGTGAATGAGTGGGTTAGTGAAATCCAAGCTCTGTCTGAGATTGCTAACACAGAGCCACATGCGGCCTTTGCTGCATTCACCCATGGAGTCAAGCATCGTTGGAACTACCTGATGCGTACTATCCCTGATAGCGGACCCCTCCTCCACCCTCTGGAAGAAGTTATCAGTGTCAAGTTCATTCCCAAATTAGTGAAACACCCTGACTTAACCCCAGCAGAAAGAGCACTTCTTGCACTTCCACCAAGACTGGGAGGGATGGGACTAACAAATCCAGAGGAGATTGCTGCCACTGAACATCAAAATTCACTTAAGCTCACGGCAGCCCTCACGGACCACATAATAGCCCAGAATGCAACAGGGGAAGTGGATACCAGTGAAGTAAATAAGATTCGTAGGTTCATTACGACAGATCGACAGCACTGCCAAAATGATAAGTTGCAGCAACTATTGCTGCAGGTACCAAAATTTGAAGAAAAAAAAAAAGTAGCTATAGCGCAGGAGGTGGGCGCCTCGAACTAGTTACCTACGTTACCTATAAGGGCAAATGGTTTCAGTCTTAATAAACGAGAATTTACAGATGCCATTGCTCTAAGTCCTAGATGCAGTCGGCCAGTAGAAGGTTTGCCCTCCCAATGCGTGTGTGGCTCTTCCTATGATGGCGATCACGCCAATGGTGTGCAAGAAGGGGCTTCATATACATGAGGCATGACGAGGTAAGGGATCTCACAGCAAATATGTTGAAGGAAATCTGCCGGGATGTCATGGTAGAACCGACCCTCCTTCCATTGGATGGTGAGATCCTCCAACACAGGACTTCAAACACATCTCGAAGCCTGTGTGGACGTCAGTTGCTCGAGATTCTGGATGTGGGGACAGCGAGACTTTCTTCAACATCAGGATTTTATCCCATGGCGCATGTCACGTAACCTAGCTCTCGATGCTGCACATAGGAGGAACGAGAACGACAAGAGAAGGGCATATGAGGAGAGAATTCAAAACGTTGATCAAGGCAGCTTCCTCCTCTAGTGTTCACAACCTCTGGTGGGATGGGACCAAGTGCAAGATGTTTCTCGCCAGACTCCGGAGGTGATCTCCGAACAGAAGCAGCAGCCCAGAGTTATGTTACAGCCTGGATGAGATGTCGACTGTCTTTCTCTATCCTTCAGTCGGCTGCTCTGCCTCAGGGGAACGAGAGCTTCTGCCCCAACTCCGACAACTGCTGCAGATATTGACTATGAGGCTACTGTCACTGAATGCTGCATAGATCTGCGGCTCAAATAATTTAACACAGATAGGATAGCTACTTATGTATTAGGATATTTAATATTAAGGTAATTAAATGGTGGCGAAGGTGTGGCTATTGGGGGAGGCTGGAGGCCACGTTGATATAATTAAAAAAAAAAGTAGTAGTAGTAGTAGTGTTTACATGACCCACTTGAAAGATTTAAAAGGACGATAATCACAAAAACAGATTATTGATATTGATGATGTGTTTCTGTAGGCGAAAATAACAAAAGATGTTTATATTGAGAATAAATACGTTAATAATTATCAAATTCTAAGGAGAGCGGATGTAACAATAACAAAACAATAATAACAATAACAAAAAAAATGACATAAGGCAAAAAATTCGAGAACATTTACTGTTATTATTTATTATTAGTATTATTATTACAGATTGCCACAGGAGACAGCAGTGGCGAACTAGTGCTGTATAACCTCTGAAATACAGGGATAAATACATCACCAAATACTGTAGTCTACAACCCTACCGTATGTGTATTAAATTGTGGGAAAATAAGCCATGTGGGGGTGTGGTAGGTGTGGGAGGGGTGGAGTAGTGGGGTGGGGTGGTAGGGGTGTGGGGGAGGTTATTAACAGGGGAATCGATAATAACCCCTCCCCTCCCTCAACCCTCCTAGCCCATACAGGGTCGAATATTTGGGTGAGTCAGTGGTCGATATTATGTGAGAGAGGGAGAAGGGGAGGAGGGGGTTACACCCCTTCCTCACCCCTTCCTCCCCTCCCAATGCATCATCACCATTACAACTTACAACCTCCACCACTCTCCGTTATCAGCCATCTCCATCATTTCTCTCCCTCCTCCCTCTCCTACTACAACCATCACCACCACCTGCTTTTCTTACCCCCTACCACCCTCCCTCACCCCCCACCACCCTCCCTCACCCCCACCACCTTCCCTCCACCCCCACCACCTTCCCTCACCCCCACCACCCCTCCCTCACCCCCACCACCCTCCCTCCACCCCACTACTAACATTATCCGCCTTATCTCTCTGACCACACATAATCAGCCCTCACTCTCTACCTCCACTACCTCCTCTTCCCTCCCACTACCCCTCCCCCTTCCCTCCCGTCTCTCACTTCCCCCTCCCCCCTCCTTCCCTCCCGTCTCTCACTTCACCTCACCTCCCAGGCTGAGTCACATGATAAACACCATCCTCTCCCCCTACATCCACTCGACCTATCCTGCCGTCAGTACTGCCTCCTGGCCCGTCTACTGTCTCCGTTTACTGTCTCCTGTCTCCGTTTACTGTCTCCTGGCCCCGTCGACTGTCTCCTGGCTCCGTCTACTGTCTCCTGGCTCCGTCTAATGCCTCCTGGCTCCGTCTAATGCCCCTGGCTCCGTCTGTCTCCTGATTACTGTCTCCAGGCGTCTACTGTCTCCGTCTAATGCCTCCTGGCCCCGTCTGTCTCTGGCTCCGTCTAATGCCTCCTGGCACCTTTTACTGTCTCCTGGCCCAGTTTACTGTCTCTGGTCCCGTCTACGTCTCCTGGTCCCGTCTACTGTCTCCTGGTCCCGTCTACTGTCTCCTGGCCCGTCTACTGTCCCCTAGCACACGTCTACTGTCTCCTGGCCCGTTTACTGTCTCCTGGCCCCGTCTGTACCCCAGCCCACACGTCTACTGTCTCCTGGCCCCGTCTGTCCCTGGTCCGTCTACTGTCTCCTGATCACGTCTACTGTCTCCTGGTCATCTGTCTCCTGGCCCCGTCTACTGTACCCCGGCCACGTCTACTGTCCCTACTCTCCCTCACTAACCGTTCCCCGTGACGGCTGCTACCCGCTGGTCCTGGAGGGTGACGCGTTATAACAAGGGGCGGGGAGGAGCAGCCAGTGTCACGCAGCACGCGTCACGTGTGGCTGTGTTCGCTCCCTCCACGTTCCCACCCTCTATATACCTCACCACCCCTACCTCCCTACCTCACCACCCCTCCTCCCTACCTACCTCACCACCCCTCCTCCAAGGACTCGAGCAAACAGTCATATACGTGACAGTCCTTGAAGGGATGGATTTACATTTTAGTGAAACTTGGTAGAGGCTCATCCATCCCTTCCCCCTCTCCTCCACCCCCACCCCACCCCCCTACACCTCCGTACATGATTCCCCAAAAATTACAAATCTCAAGGTCCATTACCACCCCCGATCTATACGGCCAGGCAATAGACAACCTCCTAGACCAGCATCCGCCAGTAGGGTCGGCGGAATATGAAATAAGGCCCTTAAAACACCCATATATGGGACAGGGTAGGATGTCTAGTGCCTGTACCGACAGACAATAACTAACCACGACACAACCCTAACACTATTAGCGGTCAGCCCGCCCTCTCTACCTCCTCCTAAATTTCTTCAATTTCCGAACTATAACTTTCTTCCTCCACCTCTGATCTTCTTTCACCCCTCCTTTCTCCACACACACACACACACACACACAAAACCCGCCATGATTCATGTTTTACAAGATACAGTGTAGTGCATACTGCAGAGTAATTAGTGTGTATAATGTAGTGTGTATATTGTAGTGTGTGTATAGTTAAGTGATGATGATAGTCAGCTTACATTTATTGTCAACTGTCTCATCCCAATATACTGAAAAAGATACATACCATTAAATGTAATCTTGTACTTATTCTCAACCTACATGGTATATAGGGCCCCTCCCCTCCTCCTCCCAGAATAGGGACAGGGGTGGGAGAAGGAAATGTGGAGGAAGGCCCGGCTCTTAAGGCATCACGACCATTTCGGTCACGTTTACCGTTCAACTGCCGGACGATTTACGGGGATGGTTGGTGACGCACGAGGGAGGAGGAAGAAAGAAAGAAAGAAAGAAAGGAAGGAAGAGTAGAGAGGGGGAGAAGCAAAGCACGTGTGAAAGAATAAGAGAGGCCGAAGGTAGCGAGTGGGAGGGAGAAATGTGAGAAGAGAGAGAGGGGAGGGAGGGAGGAGAACCACGTGAGGAATAAAGATACAGACGCCCACCCCCCACCCTCAGTAGCAAGGCGTTTACCCCAACAAAATTCTTCTCAAACATTCCACAAGGTGTTTTAAATCTAGTATATACAGTATGTATATGTCCATAATCATTACTGGGTCACCTATGCACCCCAATATGACGTATGTACTGAGATTAAGTAGCAGTGTATGGTAGTGTGGGTTGGTGGTAGTGGTGTGTGTTTTATGGTGGTGGTAGTGTGTGTTAGAGTGGTATAGTATTGTTGGTAGAGTGGTTTTATGTTATAGTAGTGGTAGTGTGTATAGTGGTAGGTAGTGTGTGTTATGGTAGTGGTAGTGTGTGTTATGTGTGGTAGTGTGTGTTATGGTAGTGGTAGTGTGTTTATGGTAGTGGTAGTGTGTGTTATGGTAGTGGTAGTGTGTGTTATGGAGTAGTAGTGTGTGTTATTAGGTAGTGGTAGTGTGTGTTATGGTAGTGGTGGTATGTTAGTTATGGTAGTGGTAGTGTGTGTTATGGTAGTGGTGGTATATATTGATAGTGAGTGAGTTTGTTATGGTAGTGGTGGTGTGTGTTATATGGTTGTGATGGTGTGTTTTATGGTAGTGGTAGTGTGTGTTATGGTGGTGGTGGTGTGTGTTATAGTGAGTGGTGGTGTGTGTTATGGTTGTGGTGGTGTGTGTTATGTGGTAGTGTGTGTTATGGTTGTGGTGAGTGTGTGTGTTAGGTGTTATGTTGGTGGTATTATGGTGGTTATTATGTGAGGTAGTGGTAGTGTGTGTTAGGTGAGTGGTAGTGTGTTATGGTAGTTATGTTTATGGTAGTGGTGGTGTGTGTTATGGTAGTGGTAGTGTGTGTTATGGTGTGGTAGTGTGTGTTATGGTAGTGGTAGTGTGTGTGTTAGGGTGAGTGGTAGTGTGTTATGGTGGTAGTGTGTGTTATGGTGAGTGTGGTGTGTGTGTTATAGTGTGAGTGGTAGTGTGTGTTATGGTTGTGGTAGTGTGTGTTATGGTAGTGGTAGTGTGTGTTATGGTGAGTGGTAGTGTGTGTGTATGGTAGTGGTAGTGTGTGTTATGGTTGTGGTAGTGTGTGTTATGGTGGTGTGTGTTATGGTAGTGGTAGTGTGTGTTAGGGTAGTGGTAGTGTGTGTTATGGTAGTGGTAGTGTGTGTTATGTGGTGGTAGTGTGTGTTATGGTGGTGGTAGTGTGTGTTATGGTAGTGGTAGTGTGTGTTATGGTAGTGGTAGTGTGTGTTATGGTAGTGGTAGTGTGTGTTATGGTAGTGGTAGTGTGTGTTATGGTAGTGGTAGTGTGTGTTATGGTGGTGGTAGTGTGTGTTATGGTAGTGGTAGTGTGTGTTATGGTAGTGGTAGAGTGTGTGTTATGGTAAGTGGTGTTTATGGTAGTGGTAGGTGTGTTATGGTAGTGGTGGTGTGTTAGTGGTAGTGTGTTATGGTATGGTGTTATGTAGTGGTGGTTGTTATGGTAGTGGTAGTGTGTTTGGGAGTGGTGGTAGTGTGTTATGGTAGTGTGTGTTATGGTGGTGGTATTGTAGTGGTGGTGAGTGTGTGTTATTAGTGGTAGTGTTTATTATGAGTGGTGGTAGTGTGTGTTAGAGTGGTGGTATGGTGGTGGTGGTGTGTGTTATGGTAGTGGTATGGTGTGTGTTAAGGTGAGTGGTGGTGTGTGTTAATTGAGTGGTGTGTTATGGTGTATGTGTTTAGAGTGGTAGGTAGTGTGTTATGGTAGTGGTAGTGTGTGTTATGGTGGTGGTGGTGTGTGTTATGGTGTGGTGGTGGTGTGTGTTATGGTGGTGGTGGTGTGTGGTGGTGTATGTTAGGTGGTGGTGTGTGTTATGGTGGTGGTAGTGTGTGTTATGGTAGTGGTGGTGTGTGTTATGGTGGTGGTGGTTGTTGGTGAGTGGTAGTGTGTGTTGTAGTGGTAGTGTGTGTTAGTGGTGGTGTGTGTTATGGTAGTGGTGGTATGTGTTATGGTGGTGGTAGGTGTGTGTGGGTGAGTGGTGGGTGTGTGTTATGGTGAGGTGGTGGTGTGTTATGGTAGTGGTGTTTATGGTGAGTGGTGTGTTATGGTGGTGTGTTAGGGTAGTGGTGGTATGTGTTATGGTAGTGGTGGTGTGTGTTATGGTGGTGTGTGTATAATTGTTGGTGGTAGTGTGTGTTATGGTGGTGTGTTAGGGTAGTGGTGGTGTGTGTTGGTAGTGGTAGTGTGTGTTATGGTAGTGTGTGGTAGTGTGTGTTATGGTGGTGGTGGTGTGTGTTATGTGTGGTGGTGTGTGTGTTATGGTAGTGTGTGTGTGTGGTGGTGTGTGTTGGATGGTGGTAGTGTGTGTTGGGGTGGTAGTGTGTGTTATGGTGGTGGTGGTGTTATGGTAGTGGTGGTGTGTTGGTGGTGTGTGTGTTATGGTAGTGGTAGTGTGTGTTGGTGTGGTGGTGTGTGTTATGGTAGTGGTAGTGTGTGTTATGGTGGTGGTAGTGTGTGTTTGAGTGGTGGTAGTGTGTGTTGTGGTGGTGTGTGTTATGGTGGTGTGTGTTATGGTGGTGTTTGTGTGGTAGTGTGTGTTATGGTAGTGGTTGTGTGTGTGTTATGGTGGTGGTGTGTGTGTGTTGTGGTAGTGTAATGGTGGTGTGTGTGTTATGGTAGTGGTGGTGTGTGTTATGGTGAGTGGTGTATTGTTGTGGTGGTAGTTGTGTTGTGTGTTTATGGTAGTGGTAGTGTGTGTTTGGAGTAGTGTTGTGTTATGGTGAGTGTGTTATGGTAGTGTGGTGTGTTATTAGTGTGTTTATGGTGGTGGTAGTGTGTGTTATAGTAGTGGTAGTGTGTGTTATGGTGTGGTGGTGGTGTGTGTTATGGTGGTGTGGTGTGTGTGTTATGGTAGTGGTAGTGTGTGTTTATGGTGGTGGTGTGTGTTATGGTAGTGGTGAGTGTGTGTTATGGTGGTAGTGTGTGTGTTATGGTAGTGGTAGTGTGTGTTATGGTAGTGGTAGTGTGTGTTATGGTGAGTGGTGTGTGTGTTATGGTGGTGATATGTGTTATAGTGGTGGTAGTGTGTGTTGAGTGTATGTGGTAGTGTGTGTTATAGTGGTTGTAGTGTGTGTTATGGTAGTGGTAGTGTGTTATTGGTAGTGGTGTGTGTGTGTTATTGGTGGTATGTGTTGTGGTGTGTGTGTGTGTGGTGTGTGTTATGGTGAGTGGTGGTGTGTTATGGTGGTGGTGGTGTGTGTTGGTAGTGGTAGTGTGTGTTGTGGGGTGTGTATTGTGGTGGTGTGTGTTATGGTTGTGGTGTTGAGTGTGTGTTAAGTGAGTGGTAGTGTGTGTGTTATGGTAGTGGTAGTGTGTTATGTGATGGTAGTGTGTGTTATGGTGTGTGTTATGGTGAGTGGTAGTGTGTGTTATGGTGGTGGTGGTGTGTGTTATGGTAGTGGTAGTGTGTGTTATGGTAGTGGTGTGTGTTGGGTGTAAGTGTGTGTTTGTGTAGTGGTATGTGTTATTAGTGGTGGGTGTGTTATGGTGTGATGTGTGTTATAAGGTAGTGGTAGTGTTTATGGTAGTAGTAGTGTGTGTTATGGTAGTGTGGAATTATGTGTTGGTGTGTTATAGTAGTGGTGGTGTGTGTTATAGTGGTAGTGTTTGTTATGGTAGTGGTAGTGTGTTTGAGTATGTATAGTGTTTAGTGTGTTTGGGAGTGGTAGTGTGTGTTATGGTAGTGGTAGTGTGTATTATTATGGTGTGTGTTAAGTGGTAGTGGTATGTGTGGTGGTGTGGTAGCGTGACACTGGCTCTTGCCACCGCTACTACACCCCCACCCCCCCTCCTCTACACTCACCCCCCCCACCTCTCTCTACTCACCCCAATTACCTTGCCTGTTTAATTGACCCGTGACATGACACCTTCATACATTAGAGGTGAGCGTGTCTAGTTTTACACTGATATGACACCTCTCTCTCTCTCTCTCTCTCTGATGTGACACCTTTCTCTCTCTGATGTGACACTACTCGCTCTCTCTCTCTCTCTCTCTCTGATGTGACACACTCTCTCTCTCTCTCTCTCTCTCTCTGATGTGACACTACTCTCTCTCTCAATCTGACACCAGCTCCCCTCACCAGTGGCACATCTTCTCCTGTGGCACCTGCCTGACAGAAACTCCACTCCTCCCTCCTCCTCCACTCCTGCAACCTCCTCCTCCCCTCCTTCCTCTACGTATCCTCCCTCATTTCCCTCTCAGTTAACTCCTCCTTCCTCCCTCCACCCTCCTTCTACCTCTCAACCCCTCCTTCTAGGCCTCCTCACATAATCATAATGGATGGCCGCCAGGGACCGAGCAGACGTGATCATGAATTCCTAATCACATCAGTACAACCACACCCATTGACACACCGTAACAACCTGTATGCCATATATTCGCACCAGTACACCAGTACTCCACACCAGTACAACCACACCAATCCAGCCACCAAATACAAGCTACCACCAGTACTCTAACCCCAATATAAGCCACACCAGTATACCACACCAGTATAACCACACAATATAGCCACACCAGTACAACTCACACAGTGTAACCACACCAGTGTAGCCACACCAGTACCCACACCAGTACTAACCACACCAGTACAACATCAGTATAGCCACCGTACCTACACCACCGAGTCGCAACCACCGATGAACCACCAGTATAGCCCTCGCCAGTACAACCATGCCATTACAACCACCAGTAAAACCACCGGTACAACCACAAGTACACCACACCGGAAAACCACACCAGTATAACCACCGTACAACCACACCAATATAGCCACACCATCGACACCAGTATAACCACACCGGTATGCGAACAGTCACATCATTACAGACACACCAGCATAGCCACACCGATAAAGCCACACCAGTACAGCTACACCAGTATCGCCACGCGGTACAACCACACCATTACAGCCATACCAGGCCCCATCAATGTCGTCACACATTTCACACACCATTACAGCCTGTTATACATCAGCATAAAGTATAACCACCACAACCACCCCCTGCCAAACCTCAAAATAGTAACATTGTGGAATATCCCTCTCCTTCTTCCTTCCCCTCCTCCTTTCCTTCCTCCTCCTCTCTCTCTCTTCTTCCCTCCTCTCTCTCTTCCTTCCACCTCCTTTCCCTCTCTCTTCCTCCTTCAGTACCTCTCCTTCCATTTAAGTAACCCCTCCACCCCCTTAAATCCATTCCCTCCCTCCTTTTCCAATAATTTGCTACTTCCTCCACTTCCTTCAATGTTACTTTCTCATGACCTCTCACAGTGTCAATACCTGGCATGTGACATTAGATATAACTACACCCTTGACAGTTGACAGTGATGTGACAAATTTGGCATGTCAATTACCACCATGACATACAATAAACATAGCATTGATTGACATATAACACACACACACACTCTAGCATGACACACACACACACACACACACACACACACACACACTACCATGATACCAAGCGAACTGAGCACAATTTATCGAGCTATTCAATGGTTGTTATGACCTCAGTATTGACGTAAAGAATTCTATAAATACGTGCTCTCTCTCTCTCTCTCTCTCTATACAGAACTCCAAATATCCTTAAAATATTTTTAAAATAATAATAACAAACAACAAAAACAACAACAACAACAATAATAATAATAATAACAATAACAATAACAATAATAATAATAATAATATTTATAATAATAAGTCTTAAGAAGTTACAATATTCTTTTACATGAAAAATATTAAATAAAATAGTTGCACTGTAAATCTGTTGAATAATTAATTTGAAGAATAACTATTTACCCCCAGCACATCAAGCCACCCCAGCACCACCATCACACAACCACAACCACACAGCCCACCATCAGCCACCCCCAGCACCATATAAACAACCACAACCCCAGCACCACATCACCCCACCCAGCACCACCATAAGCCACACACACACCCAGCACCACCATCACCCACCCAGCACCACCATCACCACCCCAGCACCACCATCACCCACCCCAGCAACACCATCACCCCCACCATCACACCACCATCACCCGCCATCACCCACCCCAGCACCACCACCACCATCACCCAACCACCATCACCCAACCACCACCACATGCCCACCCCAGCACCACCATCACCCACCCCCAGCACCACATCACCCACCCCAGCACCACCATCACCACCACCCCATCACCACCCACCCACCACCACCATCACCCACCCAACCCCATCACCCACCCCAGCACCACCATCACCCACCCCAGCACCACCATCACCCACGCACCATCACCACCCCACACCACCACCACCTCACACCACCCCATCACCCCCACCCCCACCACCATCCACCCCAGCCACCATCACCCACCACCCCAGCACCACCCTCCCCAGCCCACCTCAGCACCACCATCACCCACCCCAGCACCACCATCACCCACCACCCCAGCACCACCATCACCCACCCCAGCACCACCATCAGCCACCACCCCAGCACCACCATCACCCACCCCAGCACCACCATCACCCACCCCAGCACCACCATCACCCACCCCAGCACCACCATCACCACCCCAGCACCACCATCACCCACCCACCATCACCACAATCACCACCAGCACCACCATCACCCACCCCAGCACCACCATCACCCACCCAGCACACCATCACCCATGACGTATACCGTAATACATACTCAGTACTATGTGTCCCACCAGCATACATAATACATAAATGAATCAATTCACTATAAGCGCATATTTCTTGTACCATTCCATTAACCTTGGTTTTATAGGCGGCCACCCGTGTTTATATCGACGTATGGAGGAGGGGGTGTACTGAGTCTAGTCGCATTCACCTCTGACGACCGGATTATATCGTGTAAACAAGGTTGTTGACCTGCCTGCCTCCTCCAACCAATACCGCCCTCCTGGTCTAACAATATGACCAGTGTTAGAATACCACCACGAATCAAGACAACCAACGGTAAACAAACAAACCGTTGATTAGTTATATTAGAGACATAGGAAGGTATATGGTAAGGTTATACTAAGTTTCGTGTAGTCTTGTTTGTTTGTTTTTAAAGGAAGAAAAGTTATTAATGTATAAGCTGAAAAATACATTATTTGTATTGCTTGTGGCGAGTTCTCAACATAGGCCATCTTCATTTTTTTTTGAGGGGGTCACCTATTAACAACATGACACTTGGCAGCCATGGTCGTATCCCGTGAATGTGGTAATACATGACACCCTGACAGGTCATGAACCTTTACAGTTTACACGGTGAGGTGACCTTGAACTTATGTATTTATGGGGGAAGAGGGAAGGAGGGGGTGGAGGAACGGAGGGGAGAAGTTATATTACTGTTGTATTACAAATAAACTCCTTCATACACACACACACACACTCACACAAATCACTTATACACACACACACTTACACTCACACAAATCACTTATATACACACACACACTTACATACACACATACACTCACACAAATCACTTATATACACACACACTCATTAACACAGACTTACACCTCACACAAATCATTTATATATACACACACACACACACACACACATACACTCACACAAATCACTTATAGTCACGCCATATTATAGTTTAACTCATTAGGTCAGAGGGGACTTTGTACTAATGCCATCAACCAAATTAGTAAACATGTGATAATTCCCCCTGTGTACTGACTGACGCACACACACACACACACACACTTTGTCTGCACCTCAACACGGGGAGGGGGGAGCTGTATGGGGAGGGAGGGGGAGCTGTGTGTAGGAGGGGGAGAAGGGAGGTGGAATGAGAGGGAAGGAGGGGGGAAGATGAGAGGAAAAAATGGCAAGTGAGGGAGAAATAATGAAGGGAGGGAAGGGCGGAGGAAAGGGGGAAGAAAAGACAAGAGAAATACAGATAATAACAAGGGAAGAGGGGAAGACAAGTAGGGGAAACGAGGAGGAAAGGGAGAGAAGGGGAAGGAATGGAAACGAGGAGATGAATGGGTGAGGGAGGTGTGTGGAGAAGGGGAGAGGTTATGACACAAGAGGGGAGGTGTGTGGGTGAGGGGAGACGGGGTGAGTGAGGGACGGAACGAGGTGTAGTGAGGGGTAAGAACGGAGGGGTGTGAGAAGGGGGGGGGGGGGATGTGGTATAAAATATAGCGTTATTAAGATTAGGAAATTAAAGGAGATAATTGATAGTATGGCTGACCTCACCTGGGCCAGCCACTATTTTATCAAGGTAATGCACAGCCTCCTGTACCCCCTCCTCCGTAAAGAGTTTAATAAAGGTCGGCTCAAAGCTGTGTTCGCTAGTCTCACCTGATTAGGAGGTCTTGATGGTGATCCTTCAAGTGACAAAGAAAAAAAAAAGGTGAATGTTATGGTTCCGTTTCGTGTACATCACCAAGACGTTAATATTGACCAGAGTAAAGGCTAACTACCACCACCACCACCACTACAGCCATTGCAACCTTGTACCTGGTAAACATATCGTGTACTGTAATTCCTTTTGTATTCTGAATGGCGGACAATAATTTGCAATTTCTAAACGTGATTACCTTTGTTTTGTTTCTTATGTATGTATGTATGTATGTATGTATGTATGTATTTATTTATGTATGTATGTATAAGTGTGCTCGCCACCACGGCATTCATCTCAACAATCACCAAACCAATTTACTGACACTACAAACTCACCGGGCAAATAAGTGAAGAAAAATAATGATTAGAAAAATTTGTTTACAAGGCGGAACAGCAAACAAAGCAGGTCAAGTCAGGGCAGGGTCAAGGCAGGTTAACACTCACTTTACACCCTGGCATGTCATGTGACCTCCTACAGGTGTCGGTGTCTGTCTCTCTCTCTCTCTCTCACCTCCTAGAGACAGTCTCTGTAGGTGGCTCTTGATATTATGGTGACCTGCCTCCTCTAACTCCCTGCCACAGTGTTGATCTTCACTCACACCCACACTCACTCACTCACACACCAACTCACTCACACCCACCCACACACACTCACATACACTCACCCACTCTCATACTCACACCGATACACTCACCCACACCCACACTCTCGCCCACACTCACACCCACACCCACACTCACAGTCATGTACGTGGGTCCCTGGAGGGTGTCACCTTGGAGGAGCACCCACTGTGTCCACCCCAACATATTTACCTCATGATTAGCTCCAAACATATTAAATTCATCTAACGACTAAACACCCTAAAGCTACCTAGGAAGGGGGATTAGGTTTGGTTAGGTTAGGTTAGGTTTGGTTAGGTTTTGGAGTTAGGTAAGCCAGGTTAGGTTAGGTTAGGTTAGGAGTGAGCTAGGTTAGGTTTGGTTAGGTTAGGTTGTTAGGGTTTGTAGGTTAGGCTAGGTTAGATAGGTAGGTTTGGTTTGGTTAGGTTAGGTTAGGTTAGCGCGAGTGATTTAATCTTAAGGTAAAATATTCCCTGGGTGTCTAATCTTCAGGTGATCCCAATACCATATGTAGTGGACCACATTTACGTGTAGTTAATCACCTCAAGACAAATAATCAGGTAATGATAAAAAAATATATATGTATTTTTTTTAATCAATTTACCGAAGTTGACGTCACCAAATATATCTTCATACTATTCAATAAGGTTAAAAATATGTGGTCATTATATTTATGTTGTTTTGAGAGAGGAGGGGAGAGGGACAAGAAGGGCCCATCACCTGCAAGACTGCCCCTAGGTAACCCCCCCCCCACCACCTACGTCTTCCCCAGTTCACCTCTCCATAACCACTACCTCCCACGCAACCCCTCCCCTACCCCCTCAATCCTAGGCCACCTTCCCCGCGTCTCCCTCACCCAGCACCTGACCTTAGGATATTCATAGCTCTTTGCTCGTCTGGAAATAACACACACACACACACACACACACACACCATGACAGAACTAAACTCCCCCTTACATTTTTCTAACACATTTCCTGATTTCATGACTTCGATCAGAGAGTAATATCAACAGTTAAATACAGAGCCCCTAAACAGTGCCCTTGACCTGAACTCCTGACCCCACCCTAAACAGTGCCCTTGATCTGAGCTCCTGACCCCACCCTAAACAGTGCCCTTGACCTGAACTCCTGACCCCACCCTAAACAGTGCCCTTGATCTGAGCTCCTGACCCCACCCTAAACAGTGCCCTTGACCTGAACTCCTGACCACACACTGATCAAAGCCCCTGACCTTTGCTGGCCAAGATCAATAACCTATAAATATCCTTCCCATCTTAAAAAACCCAAGAACACCTGACCTGAGTTGACCTATCCTGAGATAACTTAACCTAACCTAACATGACATAACCTAACAATAACCCAAGATATCATGAGCTAATCTAACAAAAACTAACCTAACCAAAAAAATTCCCATCATGTCAACATTCTACGACATTTACTCCACATTCTGCAACATTCACTCTACATTCTGCAACATTCACTCCACATTCTGCGACATTCTGCGACATTCACTCCACATTCTGCGATATTCACTCCACATTCTGCGACATTCACTCCACATTCTGCGACATTCACTCCACATTCTGCGACATTCACTCCACATTCTGCGACATTCACTCCACATTCTGCGACAATCACTCCACATTCTGCGACACATCAAATATATTTCGCCAGTTGGAGTATAAAGCTGACCTGACCTGACCACATCAATAGTCATTTAGGTTGATACTTCCAAGATGAACCAGACTGGATTATGAGACACTGGTCGTGATTGTGGTTGTTGATGTGGTTGTAGTGGTTCATTATGCGACCCTGATTGTGGTTGTTGTGGTTCATATAGCAGACGACAGACAGACACAGTTCTCACAGCAGACAACAGACATAGTCCCCTACAGCAGACAACACCTAAACATTCAGACTTAACACACACACACACACACGCAATTCCCTTTGGTGTTTAAATACGGTACAATTTCTTCTCAGGGTTCAACAATGCCTAAAACGACGTCAGGGCGCAGTGCGCAGGTTAATCCAAGGGGGCGCAATATTCAGAGAGGTGCGCAGGTTAATCCAAGGGAGGGGCAATATTCAGAGAGGTGCGCAGGTTAATCCAAGGGGGGCGCAATATTCAGAGAGGTGCGCAGGTTAATCAGCGAGGCGCAATATTCAGAGAGGTGCGCAGGTTAATCAACGAGGCGCAATATTCAGAGGTGCGCAGGTTAATCAAAGCGAGGCGCAATATTCAGAGAGAGGTGCGCAGGTTAATCAACGAGGCGCAATTATCTGGTGAGAGGTGCAGGCTAATCAGCGAGGCGCAATATTCGAGAGCGCAACTCACCATCAAGGTTGTAAATTATACTGTCAACAGCTTGCCCGAGTCTGTCCCGGGGGAGGAGGGGGGGAGGAGGAGGAGGAAGGGGGGGAGGAGGAGGAGGAGGAGGAGGAGGAAGGGGAGGAGGAAGGAGTTGCTGTGAGCAGTGACCACACCACATCCATCGGCAAACTGAACGTGACAGCCAAGCCATACCCACACAACGGAAATCGCACATACATACACACATATATATTATACACAGAAAAATAGAGAACCAACACACACACACAATCATCGTCCCTCCTTTCCGTGTTCAAATCCAGCAATTCCCAAAATACGGAAGCGTCTGACCACACCAGTAACGACACGCCACACTCCGCCACACCAGTAACGACACGCCACACCCCGCCACACCACTAACGACACGCCACACTGACCACACCAGTAACGACACGCCGCTCTGCCACTAGTAACGACACGCCACGCAGCCACCAGTAACGACACGCCACACTCCGCCACACCAGTAACGACACGCCACACCCCGCCACACCAGTAACGACACGCCACACTGACCACACCAGCGAGCACAAAAGGTTCTGTTTCTGAATGTTTTGGGACACCCTAACCTATCTTAATCTAACCTAGGCTAATCTAACCAACCTTAATCTAACCTAGGCTAATCTAACCTAGGCTAATCTAACCTATCTTAATCTAACCTAGGCTAATCTAACCTACCTTAATCTAAATTAGGCTAATCTAACCTAGGCTAATCTAACTTAGGCTAATCTAACCTACCTTACTCTAACCTAGGCTAATCTAACCTAACTTAATCTAACCTAGGCTAATCTAACCTACCTTAATCTAACCTAGGCTAATCTAACCTAGGCTAATCTAACTTAGGCTAATCTAACCTACCTTACTCTAACCTAGGCTAATCTAACCTACCTTAATCTAACCTAGGCTAATCTAACCTACCTTAATCTAACCTAGGCTAATCTAACTTAGGCTAATCTAACCTACCTTACTCTAACCTAGGCTAATCTAACCTACCTTAATCTAACCTAGGCTAATCTAACCTACCTTAATCTAACCTAGGCTAATCTAACCTACCTTAATCTAACCTAGGCTAATCTAACCTACCTTAATCTAACCTAGGCTAATCTAACCTACCTTAATCTATCCTAATATAGCCTAACTTAACCTAACCAAACACTAACAAACTAAGCATACCATACCTAACCTAACCTAACCTAACCTCCCTAACGGTAGGGCAGCTGATCAATCAATATCCGAATTACTGTTTTTGTTTGTTTGTTTGTTTATACTTACGGTACAACAGCTGACCAATCTTGTACAACAGCAACAAAGTCTAATCAGATTTTATAGCCCTGATTATTCACTGAACAAGAGGAGGTGGGCGGGACCGCTGTACCAGGACTGCCCTACCTTGCCCTGCCCTACCCTACCCTGCCCCGCCCCGCCCCGAGTGGACCATCTGGGACAAAATATTGTACCTGAAGCATCCATGGACAACAGTGTATTACCCTATAACAGCAACACGGCCAAGGACCATCAGACACACACTCAAACCAACGATATTAACACGAACCAGACAACAAGTAGTTAAAACAAAAATAGTAGTAGTGGTGGTGGTGGTAGTAGTGGTGGTAGTAGTAGTAGTTGTAGTAATGATTGTTTAGTGGTGGTGGTGGTGGTTGTTGCGGTGGTGGTGGTTGTAGTGGTGGTGGTTGTAGTAGTGGTGGTGGTTGTAGTGGTGGTGGTTGTAGTAGTAGTGGTGGTGGTAGTAGTAGTGTTTTATTTCAGCCACTGGGTCACTGCTGCAATAAATGTATTAGCCACATCAGAGGTCCCCCAACCCGTAGTTCGCGGGCACCAGAACCATATTATGTGGACGCGAGGATTATGTGAGAAAATTTTGAAATATTTGGGATTCTTAGCCAGAGCGAAATTAATGAATATATGTAATAACTTCAAACGACATCTAGAGATTGTCCCCCATCTGTCGTGTATAATTAGAACGTGTGTACTTATCCCAGACTGGACCAGAGAAAGAGCCAGCCTTCCCACTATATACAGTACAGTATAATATAGAATACAAGAGAGCCACGAGTCAATGTTTAAAGGTATGTAACAGGTAACAGTATGTATGACTATAAATGTAGATCCTAAGTCTTGGCGCCCTCCACTGTATTCATATTGACAATGTGATCCCACAGCTATAAACACTGAATTAACTAAAGTCAGGACCTGGGTAATACGGAATAAACTGACCTTAAACCTTGAGAAAACCCACTACACGATCTTTCACAGAAGGAAAAACTTACCCCCAGACTTGGACCCCTGTACCTTGGTAATATAGTCCTCAAACGCGCACAAAATACTAAATTCCTCGGAATTATTGTTGATAAGAAACTTAACTGGAGAAACCACATACAAGCCATTCACAGTAAAGTCAATAAACAGTGCGGTATCATGTATCACACTCGACAGTCACTCACTCTCACAGCAGTGATAGAAATCTATCATGATCTTGTCTACCAACACCTGATACACTGTCACACACTATGGGGGGCCTCTGGCTCTTCAAAAACACAATCTCTGGTTACTGCACAAGAAAAAAACAATCACACAAACGAAAAATTTGCTATATTGAAAATTTTAAAATTCGAAGATATTAACACCTGCTGTGCCCTCTTTGTTTACAAATCTATCAATCACTTGCTTGACAATAATTATTTCCAGTTCCCGGAATAATTAGAGATACAACTTAAGGCACCCAGAGCTACTAAGACCACCCCCCCTCCCCCAATGCGCTCCTCTCAGTCCCAGACCTCCATAAAATATCACGGTGTGAAGGTGTCTAAGTATTAATATTTCTTGTAACACCTACTATATTTACAGTACCTGCTTTTATTGTTCCATCAAAACCATTTTATCGGAAATTATCATGTAAATAGATAAGTAATTACCATTGCAATAAACATAATTGCCAACTAGACATAATCCTGACAGCTCTGTCCTCTTCTTCAACCTTAATACTGTACAACCCATGTTGTACTGCTCCCCCATTATACTTATGTTTTTCAATTTCACTGTGATTTATGTATATAAAAAAAATAAAAATAAACTAAAAATAAATAAATAAATAAAATGAATAAATATTGAAGTGATAACCGTGGTAACATTGTGAGATGTTCTTATTACCACCATGCTATTGTACTATTCCAGATGATACTAAATGTTACATAATACTTCCTTGAGATATATGTATAGTATATACCATGTGCCTCAAAGAGAGCTCAGGTTCTCAACTGGCTCAGCCATGTTAATGTTGTTATTATTATCCACTCTGTATCTGTGTTTTCCTGGCTAAATAAACTGTTTCAATTCAATTCAATACAGAAGGTTGGGGTCCACTGCCCTACACGGTCCTCCAGGTGATCAGTGTGAGCTGTGCTGGAGTGTGTGGAGGGTGTGTGGGTGTGAGTGGAGAGAGTGTGAGTGGAGGGTGTGTGGGGGAGGGTGGGGAGGGTGTGTGGTGGAGGGTGTGTGGGGAGGTGTGTGTGGGGGAGGGTGTGTGTGGGGAGGGTGTGTGTGTGGGGACGTGGGGAGGTGTGGGAGGGTGTGGGGGGGGGGTGTGTGGGGGGTGGGGTGTGGGGTGTGTGGTGAGGGTGTGTGGGGTGGAGGGTGTGTGGGGTGGGAGGGTGTGTGGGGTGGGGGTGTGTGGGAGGGTGTGTGGGGTGTGTGGGGGAGGGGGTGTGTGGGGTGGTGTGTGGGAGGTGTGTGGGGTGTGGGGGGTGTGGGTGTGAGGGGGGTGTGGGGTGTGTGGGGAGGGTGTGTGGGGTGGGGGTGTGGTGTGTGGGGTGGAGGGTGTGTGGGGGTGTGGGGAGGTGTGTGGAGTGTGGGGGAGGGGTGTGTGGGGAGTGTGGGGGGAGGGGTGTGGGGGGGTGTGTGTGGGGGGGGGAGGGTGTGTGTGGGGAGGGTGTGTGGGGAGGTGTGGGGAGGGGGTGTGTGGGGAGGGTGTGTGGTGGGGAGGGTGTGTGGGGGTGGGGTGTGGAGGAGTGGAGGGTGTGTGGGGGGAGGGTGTGTGGGGGGAGGGTGTGTGGGGGGAGGGGTGTGGGGGAGGGTGTGGGGGAGGGTGTGTGGGGGAGGGTGTGTGGGGGGGGGGTGGTGGGGGGAGGGTGTGTGGGGGAGGGTGTGTGTGGGGAGGGGTGTGTGGGGGGGGGAGGGTGTGTGTGTGGGGGGAGGGTGTGTGTGTGGGGAGGGTGTGTGGGGGAGGGTGTGTGGGGAGGGTGCAGGGTGTGGGGGGGGGGTGTGGGGAGGGGTGTGTGGGGGTGTGTGGGGAGGGTGTGGGGATGTGGGGGGGGGGGGGAGGGTGTGGGGGAGGGTGTGTGGGGGGGGGGAGGGTGTGGGGGAGGGGTGTGGGGGGGTGGGGGGGGGAGGGTGTGGGGGGGTGGGGGTGGGGAGGGGGGTGTGGGGGAGGGTGTGTGGGGAGGGTGTGTGGGGGAGGTGTGGGAGGGTTGGGGGGAGGGTGTGGGGGGGTGGTAGGGGGGGGAGGTGTGTGGGGGAGGGTGTGTGGGGGAGGGTGTGTGGGGTGTGTGGGGGGTGTGGGGGGAGGGTGTGGGGAGGGTGTGGGGAGGGTGTGGGGGGAAGTGGGGGAGTAGAGACGTATGGGGAGGTATGGGGGTCCGGCTTATTAAATTCTAATTTTGCCACTTGGCTAGTTTATTGTGCACCCCACACTCATCCCGTGAGCGGTAGCGCAAAAGGATCACAGAATTTACAGAGTATGGTTTACAACGGGTCACAATAATTAACCCCCGTGGTCAGGATATTATGGCAATGAATGTTACACAGTATTTCAAATAAATTCTTTGTTTAGTTCGATACATAAAGGGTAACTTATTCACAACTGCGTGAGTACAGGAGTGTGAGGCAGTATGTCTGGCCGCACACTTTGTTATTCACATTTACGTGAGAAGTATTCAAGCACATTGCGTATTTGGTTCTGTACATGAGAATTGATATAGTTACTAAGTGCAAAAAAGTGGATACAATCTTAATATGTCGGCTATCTTGCCATTAGAGATGAAGTGTTGTGCCATTTCACATAGTGTGCTTGGACCTGTCCCTAAAAGGTTCTGTCTTCACACAGTCGAGGAGGTAGGCTGAGGGCAGGGTGTGGAGGGTGAGGGCAGGGTGTGGAGGGGTGAGGGCAGGGTGTGGAGGGGTGAGGACAGGGTGTGGAGGGGTGAAGGCAGACAGGGAACCTATAGCAGATGCTGGGCAATACCTGCCTATACTACCCTCACACACACACACACCTGGTCCATTGTATTTCTCAAGATTTCACGGATGAAAGTGAATAGTGTTACCAAGAGTGAGCGAGTGAGGGAGGGATCAGAGTGAGCGAGTGAACGAGTGAGGGATCGGAGTGAGTGAGTGAACGAGTGAGTGAGGAATCGGAGTGAGCGAGGGATCGGAGTGAGTGAACGAGTGAGTGAGGTTCAAAGACACTACCTGAAGGGTCTCCCTCCCAGCAGCCAGGCCAACACGCTCCCAGCAGCCCCCCCGGAGGAACACACCTTAACTTACTAATTATCTTACCTGGTGTACGTATCTCTCGACGGACGGTACACGTGAACAGTGGTCTCTCTCTCTCTCTCTCTCTCTCTCTCTCTCTCTCTCTCTCTCTCTCTTCTCTCTCTCGTACCACCTACCACCAGACGGGCTTCCATGACCCAGTCTACTACCAGTTCAGCACACACACACACACACACGGGGGCTCTTGAACAGCTGATAAACAAACCATAGGTAAACATCTGCACACGTGTACCAGATGACCGTCTCACCTGCAAATGTCAATTAGATGACAGGTGACAACAGTTGGCATCCTTGACCCCCCCTAGCAGACAGTGTGGCGGCGGCGGCGGCGTCACACACACACACACACACACACCAGTTGTACCCGATGTGTGTATGTGTCTAGAGTGGTCAGAAAAGTGATGATGCAGAAACAATGGAAATATGTAAAATGAAAAACAGATTACGCGACACGCAACTCACTCTGAAGACTGTATGTCGTGACCTGGGCTGAGGGGAGGGGGGAGTAGGGGGTGGAAGGAGGAGGTGGGAGTGAGGGGGAGAGGGAAGGAGGGGACACAGAGCACCTGGGAATTAATACACAACTGAAGGAACCTGAGGAAGAAAGAAAGAAAGAAGGACAGAAGGAAGAAAGAAATACAAAAATAATAACGAAAATAGAAGTTACAGAAATGAGAGAGAGGGCAAGAAGAAAATAAAGGCGAGAAATATAAAAGTGAGACACAAGGTGAACTGGAGGAGAGAGGGAAGGCAATACAGGATCAGTCGCCTCCGTGTGTGTGTGAACCAAACATGGAGTGGTGGTGGTGACTTGCTTCATTACCTGTAGGACACACACAAAACACTCAGACACACAGGTAAGACGCCCAGGTGGAGAGCCCAGGTGGAGAGCCCAGGTGAGGAGCACAGGTGTAGAGCCCAGGAGAGAAGCCCAGGTGGAGAGCCCAGGTGAGGAGCCCAGTGTGGAGAGCCCAGGTGGGAGCCAGGTGTAGAGCACAGGAAGCCCAAGGGAGAGCCCAGGTGGAGAGCACAGGTGTAGAGCAGCAGGAGGCCCAGGTGGGAGCCCAGGTGAAGCCCATGAGGAGCACAGGTGTAAAGTCCAAATGAGAAGCCCAGGTGGGGAAGAGCCCAGGGAGAGCCAAGGAGGCCATGAAGAGCCCAGGTAAGGAATCCAGGAGAAGCCCAGGTAAGAAACCAGGTGAGACGCCCAAGATTCTCAAGTACAGTTCATCCCTTTAACTGGGGACAGGTGAGTTTTTTACAGTAAGTCGTCGTCGTCGTCGTCTCAACGCAATAATAACCGCCATCACTACTGTACCGTCCGTGGTGAAGCGAACCAATCACACACACGAGGAAATAGCAGATGACCACAGAACAATCGGTGATGACAACCCACCACCAGCCACTGACCTGCACGTATTCCAAATAACATTATATGTGGGGGGGGGGGAGATGCGATCCCACCACACCCCAAGCTTAAATGACTAACCTAACCTAACCTGACCTAACAGTACACGTCACGGTTAAGGCAGTACACGACACAGGCCTGGAGAGGGGGTCGGGCACAGCCTCACCTGCCCAATGTTTACACTGTGGCTTATAAAAATGATGGATGGAGGGAAGGCTGTGTTGATGGGGGCCTGGATCGTGGGTATATGATAAAGCAGAGGAGGATGAGGAGGAAGAGAAGGAGAGGAAGAGAAGGAGAAGGAGGAAAGAGGAGGTAAGAGAAGAACAAATGAAGGAGAGTGATGATGTAGATTAGGTGAAGGAGGTGGAGGAGAGATGCTGGTAAGGAGGGGAGGAGAAACAGAGGAGGAGGAGGAGACGTGGCAGTAACTGTGTCACGAGCATCATGGCTACCTTACCCACCTGTCGACTAGCCTCCCTCCTTTCACCTCCCCCCTTCCTACCCTTCCTCTCACCCTCCTTCCCTTCCCACACACTGATTGAATCACACGACCTCTCCTGCCCCACACAAGTACCCTAAACATTACCTTGTGTAGTATTTACGGTGAGATAAGCTAGGAAGTGAGGGGGAGGCTACTGGTGATCCCCACTACCCACCAAAAGGAAAATAACACAAGACATCTCCACACCAACAAAGACACCCACAACAACAAGACACCTCCTCCCCCACACCAACAAGACACCCCAAAACAACGTTTATAAAGGAATATCATTAAAAGATTGAGATCAGATATAAAATAAGAGATACAATCATCACCCCGGTGGACCGTGATGGACTTAACTGATCACTAAAACACCTGTCTGATGTTACATAATATGGCCAGTTAGTCCACTTAACAGTCACCTCCCTCTATATATGATCCCTCCAGAGCTAGTAGTCATTGTGTAGTAATTATGTCCCCGTATATATGTAGCATCACCTTAGCCTTGATTGTTAAGTTATTAAGGCGTTACCTGAGGGCGCCCACCACCTCGCTACAAGACAAATACCGTGTGTTGTGGGTCCCGTTACCTGGGGAAACCCGCCACGGTGAACATATGATGAGTGGGAGTGAGGTGAGGTGGGGCAGGGCGAGGTGAGGTGGGGCAGGGCGAGGGTAGCAACGCTGCCCACCCGCGCCCACAAGGTGACCGTCTGTTGCCCCGCACACCTATACCAACCCCCCAACCACCTTATACCCATCCACCCCCACCCACTACCCACCATGCCCCACCCACTACATGCCCCACACCACACCCCACCCACTACCCACCCTCCCAAACCCTCCACCACTAATTTCCTTCTTTCCTTCTTTGTGTACGAACCTCTGCCTGCGTGGCAGTGAACAGTGGCATCACCCACATGAATCTGACCTCTATATACTGTTAATGAATATGATGTATTTCTTTGTGTATGAACCTCTGTCCTGCGTGGCAGTGAGAAGTGATACCACCCTCAGTGTCAAGACCTGACTGAATTACTCAGAATAGGTAAACTGTACTACAAGCTTTGTCAATAAATTTGTTAAACTAAAAAAACCCACACCCGGACAGCAAGTCACAAAGGCGATAAAAAAAAAGAAAATAAATATATCAGATATTACCTCATGTCTACACCATTCATCCACCAAGTCCATGGTTATGTTGGAGGTGAAGCTGGAGTACTCTTGGAGGCTGGGATAGGAGGGGAAGGAGGAGGGGAGGGAGAGGGGAGGGGAGGAGACACACACACACTATTATCCTGGGCCTACAACAAGGAATTTACAAAACACAATATAAGGACAAAGACAAGAGAGATGTTGGTTTGTCTGTGTATACGTTCAGACGCGGTCAAAAAAACTCCTCGTGAACCCGAAGCATCACTGTCTACTGGGTTCAAGGGTCTGAATCTCAGGGTTCATGAAGCTTCGGGGGTTCGTGAAGCAGCAGCAGGATAGGTGACAGGACTTCTGACCGTGATTGCATCAGTTAAATACAATTACTGAATACTGAGACCGGTGTGAATTTTATATATCTCTCTCTCTCTCTCTCTCTCTCTCTTTCAGATAAGTATGGAGGGGAGGTGGTCTCTTTCTTCTCTATCTAGATAAATATGGGGTAAAGGGGTTGGCTTCTCGCTTCTTCAGATATGAGGAAGATGGGTTGCCTCTCTTACAGCATGGGGAAGGTGTGTTCGTCTCTCTCTCTCTCTCTCTCTCTCTCTTCAGATAAGTATGAGGGAGGTGTGCTGGCAGAGGACAGAGTGATCGCCAGGTGTTAACTCTGACCACCGCAGACTGCTGGGTATCACACATGTGGTTGACGGAGGAGGAACGGCATCCACCCAAGGTTTTAACTGGTATTAAACCATCGTGATGTAAGACCCTTCCTAACTCCTTGATTTAACTTAAACCACAAAAACAAAGGGTTAGGTTAGGATCGGGTTGGGTTGGGTTAGGTTAGGATAGGATCGGGTCACGTTGGGTTGCTATGTTAGGTCAGGTCATAATTCTTTGTATTCCATTTATCATCATAATTACCTCGGTTATTCTCCAATTGTTGCAAAACAAAATATAATCAAATCACCATCACTAATAAGACATAAATACGTACATGAATCAAACCACGCATGTACGTGAATCAAACCACACATGTACGTGAATCAAACTACACATGTACGTAAATCAAACCACACATGTACGTGAATCAAACCACATAATATAACAGGCAGACCTCCCACCTCCTCTTCCCCACCATACCATTCTCTTCACAACTCAACACCCCTTAAATTCCTCCCTCATTAAATTCTTTCATAATTACAGACCAAACATGACACACTTACTATATATATTACAACAATAATTATTAGAGTTATTTTTTCATTAACATTGGAGGGTTATGTTTTGAGGCGAGGATTATACTGTCGAAGGGCGGGAAGTGAAAATCTCAAAGGGACCCGGCACCCAAATATACGGTGGTTCATTCTGGCGGCCGAGTGTCAACAAGACTCCTTTTTTTTCCACATGTACTGGAGTCCTCACAACGTAAATATTATTTATTTTCATATATATTATACATTGAAACCACCTTTGTTAATCAATAGTAGGCATGAAGACTACTTTTTAACCAATAGTAGGCATAAAGACTACTTTTTTAACCAATAGTAGGCATAAAGACTACTTTTTTAACCAATAGTAGGCATAAAGACTACTTATTTAACCAATAGTAGGCACAGACTACTTTTTAACCAATAGTAGGCATAGACTACTTTTTTAATCAATAGTAGGCATAAAGACTACTTATTTAACCAATAGTAGGCACGAAGACTACTTTTTTAACCAATAGTAAGCATAAAGACTACTTTTTTAATCAATAGTAGGCATAAAGACTACTTTTTTTAACCATTAGTAGGCACGAAGACTACTTTTTAATACACATAGTTGAAATAGACTACTTTTTCATACGTACTTGACCCGTCACCACCACAAAATGCTTTACCTCACCAAACTAAGTAGCTCAGTAAGTAACACGGAAAAGTTGACGCTGAAGGCAAGTAACTTGACAAAAAATAATAATAAAAAATAAATAAAACATAAAAACAGCAAAACGGGGAAAGAAAAAACACTATTTAAACACAACCAAACATAAACACCAGATATAATAAATTAATGTTTACTGTAGTGACTGTAGAAAGATGTGTTTAATGAGCACGAGGGTAACAAGACTACAGTGACCTTCTGTAACATCATTGCTTTGATGTTTGTGTTTACAGAGTGTCAACACAAACATCAAGGGACTTTATAAACACAGCAGACATTACATCAACACCAGAATAAAACAACTTATTTTTTAAAGGAAGAAAATACACAAAATAAAACACACAAAAGCTCTAAAAAATTACTTTTTACCACCAAGAGAAAATAACTTAATACCATATACACCTTCGTTAAAGATTACCAGGCCCTTCATCTCGTGTTTACATTACGTCAGGCAAGAACCTCCACTAGTGCTGAAATGATGAGGTCAAATGTGTGTGTGTGTGTGTGTGTGTGTGTTTAGTGCCAGTATTACTCCCCCACAGGTCAACACGATAATTAGACCAGGTAATAACAAGGGTTCTGGGACTCACCTGCATCAGAATTATACCCAAGATGGGTTTCCTTACCACCACAAACCATTCATCCTTTAGTGTTCATGTAAGAACCCACGCACACGCACACACACACACACACACACAAACACACACACACACACACACACACACACACACACACACACACACACACTAAAATGATCAAAATCCCTCCGTTAGTATCCGTCCCTTGGCACTGAAGTCGCTTATAATTACATTAATCTTGGTGCAGCTGTCCTGTCGTCTTGGTCGACATTTTTTTGGGGTGAAAGAGGGAGGAGGAGGTGAAAGAGGAAGGAGGTGAAAAAAAAAAAAAGAGGGGAGGAAATGAGGTGAAAGAGGGGGGGGAATGGAGGGTGAAAGAGGGGGGGGAATGGAGGGTGAAAGAAGATTAGAGGATGAGGAAGGAATTTATAGTTCGAAATTGAAGAAATTTAGGAGGATGTAAGAGAGGGCCACAGGTTAGTTCGGTTAATAGTGTGTTAGGTTGTGTCATGGGTTAGTTATTGTCGTCGACACAGGCACAGACATCTTTGTGAAGACGCGGAGGAGGAGTGATGGAGGGAGAGAGGGATGAGGAGGAGAGAAGGAGGCATAATGGGGAGGGAGGGAGGAATGAGGAGGAGAGGAGGCAGAATGAGGGAGGGATGGAGGAAGAGGAGGAGAGGAGGCAGAATGGGGGAGGGATGGAGGAATGAGGAGGAGAGGAGGCAGAATGGGGAGGATGGAGGCATGAGGAGGCAGAATGGGGAGGGATGGAGGAATGAGGAGAGAGGGAGGCAGAATGGGGGGGGGGTGGAGGAATGAGGAGGAGAGGAGCAAGAATGGGGAGGGATGGAGGCATGAGGAGGCAGAATGGGGAGGGATGGAGGAATGAGGAGGAGAGGAGGCAGAATGGGGGAGGGGATGGATGAATGAGGAGGAGAGGAGGCAGAATGGGGAGGGATGGAGGCATGAGGAGGCAGAATGGGGGAGGATGAGGCATGAGGAGGCAGAATGGGGGAGGATGGAGGAATGAGGAGAGAGGCAGAAGGGGAGGGATGGAGGCATGAGGAGGAGAGAAGAGCAAATGGGGAGGGAGGGAGGAATGAGGAGGAGAGGAGGCAGAATGGGGAGGGATGGAGGAATGAGGAGGAGAGGAGACAGAATGGGGAGGGATGGAGGAATGAGGAGGCGAGAAGGACATAATGGGGAGGGAGGGAGGAATGAGGGGAGGAGAGGAGGAATGTGTGGGAGGGATGAGGAGGAGAATGAGGGAGGGAGGTATGAGGAGAGGAATAGGAGGAGGTAAGATCTTGACAGATAGTAAAGTGAACGGAGGTGCTGGGGAAGAGAAGAAGATGGATGGAGGTGAGGGGAGGTGGGGAGAGGGGAGGAAATAATACACAGTAGGAGGAGGAAAAGGGAGGGAGGAGGGCGATGTGGAAATGGGTGAGAGGAGGAAGGAGAGGGAAGGTAGAGAGAGGAGAGGGGAGGAGAGAGGTGAGGGAAGGTAGAGAGAGGGTGAGGAAGGTAGAGAGAGGGTGAGGGAAGGTAGAGAGAGGTGTGAGGGGAGGTAGGAGAGAGGGTGAGGGGAGGTAGAGAGAGGGTGAGGAGGTAGAGAGAGGTGAGGGGAGGTAGAGAGTGGGAGGGAAGGTAGAGAGAGTGTGGAGGGGAGGTAGAGGGTGAGGGGAGGTAGAGAGAGGGGTGAGGGGAGGTAGAGAGAGTGTGGAGGAAGGTAGAGAGGGTGAGGGTAGAGAGAGGGTGAGGAAGGTAGAGAGGAGGGAGGTGAAGAGGAGGGAGAGAGAGAGGGTGAGGGAAGGTAGAGAGAGTGTGAGGAAGGTAGAGAGGGGTAAGGGAGGTAGAGAGAGGGTGAGGGAGGCAGAGAGGAGAGGAGGGAAGGGAGAGAGGGTGAGGGGAGGTAGAGAGAGTGGGGAGGTAGAGAGGTGGGTGAGGTAGAGAGAGGTGAGGGGAGGTAGAGAGAGGGTGAGGAGGTAGAGAGAGTGGGGAGGTAGAGAGAGTGTGAGGGGAGTAGAGAGAGTGTGAGGGAAGGTAGAGAGAGTGTAAGGAGAGAGAGTGTGAGGAGGTAGAGAGAGGTGAGGGAGGTAGAGAGAGTGTAAGGGAGGCAGAGAGTGAGGGGAGGTAGGAGAGAGTGTGAGGGAAGGTAGAGAGAGTGTGAGGGAAGGTAGAGAGAGGGTGAGGGGAGGTAGAGAGAGGGTGAGGGGAGGTAGAGAGAGTGTAAGGAGGTAGAGAGAGGGTGAGGGGAGGTAGAGAGAGGTGAGGGCAGAGAGAGGTGAGGGGAGGTAGAGAGAGTGTAAGGGGAGGTAGAGAGTGTGAGGGAGGCAGGAGAGAGGGTGAGGGGAGGTAGAGAGAGTGTAGGGGAGGTAGAGAGAGGGGTGAGGGAGGTAGAGAGAGGTGAAGGAGCAGAGAGAGTGTGAGGGAAGGTAGAGAGAGTGTAGGAGGTAGAGAGAGGGTGAGGAGGTAGAGAGAGGGTGAGGAGGTAGAGAGAGGTAAGGGGAGGTAGAGAGGTGAGGGGAGGTAGAGAGGGTGGAGGGGAGGTAGAGAGAGTGTAAGGGGAGGTAGAGAGAGGGTGAGGGGAGGTAGAGAGAGGGTGAGGGAGGTAGAGAGAGTGTAGGAGGTAGAGAGAGTGTGAGGGGAAGGTAGAGAGAGTGTAAGGGGAGTGTAGAGAGAGAGTGTGAGGGGAGGTAGAGAGAGGTGAGGGGAGGTAGAGAGAGTGTAAGGGGAGGTAGAGAGTGTGAGGGAAGGTAGAGAGAGTGTAAGGGGAGGTAGAGAGAGGGTGAGGGGAGGTAGAGAGAGGGTGAGGGGAGGTAGAGAGAGTGTGAGGGAAGGTAGAGAGAGGGGTGAGGGAGGTAGAGAGAGGGTGAGGGGAGGTAGAGAGTGTAAGGAGGTAGAGAGAGTGTGAGGGAAGGTAGAGAGTGTAAGGAGGTAGAGAGGGTGAGGAGGTAGAGAGAGGTGAGGGGAGGTAGAGAGAGTGTAAGGAGTAGAGAGAGTGTGAGGGAAGGTAGAGAGAGGGTGAGGAGGTAGAGAGAGTGTAAGGAGAGGTAGAGAGAGGGTGAGGGGAGGCAGAGAGAGGTGAGGGGAGGTAGAGAGAGGGGTGAGGGGAGGTAGAGAGAGAGTGTAAGGGAGAGAGAGGTGAGGGAAGGTAGAGAGAGGTGAGGGAGGTAGAGAGAGTGTAAGGAGGTAGAGAGAGGTGAGGGAAGGTAGAGAGAGGGTGAGGGGAGGTAGAGAGAGTGTAAGGGGAGGTAGAGAGAGTGTAGGGAGGTAGAGAGAGGGGTGAGGGAGGTAGAGAGAGTGTAAGGAGGTAGAGAGAGTGTAAGGGAGGTAGAGAGAGTGTGAAGGGAGGTAGAGAGAGTGTAAGGAGGTAGAGAGAGGTGAGGGAGGTAGAGAGTGTAAGGAGGTAGAGAGAGTAAGGAGGTAGAGAGAGTGTGAGGAAGTGTAGAGAGTGAGGAGGTAGAAGGAGAGGGAAGGTAGAGAGGTGAGGGGAAGGTAGAGAGAGTGTAAGGGAGGTAGAGAGAGGGTGAGGGGAGGTAGAGAGAGGGTGAGGGGAGGTAGAGAGAAGGGAGGGGAGGTAGAAGGAGTGTGAGGAAGGTAGAGAGAGTGTGAGGGAAGGTAGAGAGTAAGGGGAGGTAGAGAGAGGGTGAGGGGAGGTAGAGAGAGGGTGAGGGGAGGTAGAGAGAGTGTAAGGGGAGGTAGAAGGAGGGAGGGAAGGTAGGAGAGAGTGTGAGGGAAGGTAGAGAGAGGTAAGGGAGGAGAGAGGTGAGGGAGGTAGAGAGAGGGTGAGGGGAGGTAGAGAGAGTGTGAGGGGAGAAGCCAGGTAGCAGCAGGTTAACAAGACAACATATGAAGCACACCATTGACCTTCACGGGATACACCTCTACCACAACAACCCCTACCAAACAACCTACCAACAACCTCTACCACAACAACCACTACCACAACAACCTACCACAACAACCACACCACAACAACCTCACACAACAACCTACCACAACAACCACACCACAACAACCCACACAACAACCACCACCACAACAACCACTACCATAAACAACCACCATCACCACCACCTACCCAACACCTCTATGATAATGATGATAATAATAAATAATACCTGTAATAATAACAAAAATTATAAATATGTATTACTAATAAACAACATCCTGACAGACTAAGTTATATTGAGTTATGGGAAGTTAAGAGAGTGAGTGAGTGAGTGTGTAGGTGTGTGTGTGTGTGTGTGTGTGTGTGTACTGAGCGAGACAGTGGGGGTGACATACAGAATAACACCTGCACGTTATGCTCACAACACTCTCCCTTACACACACAAACACACCAAACAAACAAACAAACACACACATACACACACACTACTAATGTTATTGATGTTGCTTTTAGGTGCTTCAATAATAATAATAACTACAACACAAAAGTTCAAACCTGGTACCAGCCTTCCAACAAGTTACATAGCAAGACTGGATTATTTTGTGGTGTGTTGGAGGGGGGGACAGGTACAGGTGGCTAGGACCGACCCTCCAGCAGGTGGAGGTTAGAGATTGTTTCCCCCACCCTCCTCCTCACCTACAGTACCTATTCCTAAGTGCACCTTCAACACATTCTCCCCCCACACACACATACACCACATCACCTGTACGTTCTTCTCTCACAAACATACCATGATATAGCCATGGTAGGCAGGAAGGGACGAATAGAACCATAAAACCAGGCAGGAAGGAACCAGAACCATGATAGTCAGGAAGGGGACCATGATAGTCAGGAAGAGGACCATGATATAACAGCAGTACAGTGTAGTGTCAGAGGAGGGCCAAGTGACCACACATATTATCACGGGATTAACATAATTATCCTCGAGATGACTGATAATGATGACAATAGTAATAATAAGAATACTATTACTACTACTACAACTAATAATAAAAATAATAAATAATAATAATAATAATGATAATAATAATAATGATAATAATAACAAATAAACAAACACAGGTACAAAGTAAACAACTAAACAAGTAAACAATCAATACACCCCCCCCCATAATTTGTGTCCATAAACATCTATAAATAAACCCCAAGGTCACTCACAGTCACACAGACGGTCACTCACTCACACACAACACATGGTCACTCCCTCCCTCCCCCATAATTATCGTGAACCTCAGCAGGAGTTTCCCTATTATTGCTGCCGTCCAGGGCGTCCTTAAAGGTCGCCGAGGAGTCGCCACAGGTCGCTAGGGAGTCGCCACAAGTCACCAGAGAGTCGCCACAAGTCACCAGAGTCGCCACATTGTCGCTAGGAGTCGCCACAAGTCACCAGAGAGTCGCCACAAGTCACCAGAGTCGCCACATTGTCGCCAGGAGTCGCCACAAGTCACCAGGGAGTCGCCACAGGTCACTACAGGTCACCCTTCTTCATCTCTCACTCCTACAATGACCTCAGTGCTTGCTACCCGCCTATCTGTCTGATGTCAACCTCTTCCTGATGTGGATCACCTGAAGAATCGTCACCCCAAAATGTCCACCTGCAGAATCGTCACCCCAGCCTGCTCCACCTGAAGAATCGTCACCCCAGCCCACAGTGAATATAATTTGTTTAATTAAGATAACATAAATATATTCCTTTGTGTTATGCTTCTTTATTGTGAAAAGTTTAAAGAAAAAAATATACACCGTGTTCCAAAATACAATTAAAAAAAATCTAAGATTAAAAAACATGACTCACACTCTCCAAATAATAATAAAAAAAGCTTCCAAATCTAAAAAAATTATAAAATTCTTCAATTAAAAAAAAAGTTAGGGAAGGGTTCCATCCGTCACCTAGGAAAGTCACACAGCCTTAAAACAACCTGACCTAACTTAACAAATCATAAATCTGACCCCACCTGAAGAATCGTCACCCCAGGATATCCTACCTGAAGAATTGTCACCCTGCCAAACTCTGGGGTTGAAAATTCTTCAGGTGATCCCCTGATGTTGTAGAGGTGAGGGTGATGTTGTAGAGGCTCGCTATATCGCTATTTTATACACCATGGCTCGCTATATCGCCAATTTTATACACCATGGTTCGCTATATCGCCAATTTCAGAACGGTTCACTGTGTCGCTCGTCTTGTAAAACAAAGGACTTGGTGAGGTGCGTGTCGAACCTGACAATAACAATGTGTGGGTGCAGGTAGAAAAAAATGCATTGCGATTTCCTGCGTCTTAAGAGTGACAATTCTGAGAGAGAGGATGAGGGAGGAGGAAGGTCAAGGCGAGTAGGGAAAAAAGTGTAAAGACGAGGAAGAGTGAGGAAGGTGTGAGGAAGGTGTGAGGAAGGAGTGAGGAAGGTGTGAGGAAGAGTGAGGAAGGTGTGAGGAAGAGTGAGGAAGGTGTGAGGAAGAGTGAGGAAGGTGTGAGGAAGGTGTGAGGAAGAGTGAGGAAGGTGTGAGGAAGGTGTGAGGAAGAACAGAACCAATGACTTCTAATGAAAACAATACAATAAAAATTAAATAAACATTAAAACACTAACCGGCAACACTAACCTCCTTGCCAGACAACACCAGACGAATAAAATAAAATAATCATTAAATAAACTACACTTTACAGTAATCGTATACACTTAGAAACATCAAACACAATTTCTCAACATCAAAACACACAACCACTACACCTCCCCCCCCTCCCCTCCCCAAAGTGGCTGGTGGTGTTTACGCTCGATGCCAATGACGTCATCAGAGGACCAATGGCATCATCAGAGGACCAATGACGTCATCAGAGGACCAATGACGTCATCCACGCTAAATAAAGACCCTGTTAATTCTGATTGATACAGATAGGATATATATATAGACTGGCGTATAAATTAGATAGACAGACTGACAGATATAGATCGACTAGACACAGATAAATTAGATAAAATGACAGATGTATAGATTAAATAGATACTAATGGATATAGATAGACGCAGATTAAATACAGATAGATAGATAGATACACAGATAGACATAGAAAGATATATGCAGATTAGATAAGGTAGATAAAGACAGACATTCAGTACAACAGTCACACAAAAGTATCACAGTGGGTACATGACGCAGCTCGGCGACACAACAGCTGACGTAACGTAAACACGGACCAACAGTGAGTCGCTTCAACCAGGAACAACTCAACACCCTAAAAGCTTACTTCCGTTGGGGGAGGGGTTGGGGTTGGAGGGGTTGGAGGGGTGGGGGTGTTGGAGGGGTGGGGATTTGGAGGAGGGAGAGAGTGTGACGTCAGAGAATGTTTACCATCTGATCAGGGTGGCGACACAACACACCCTGTCGCTATACCCGGGCTACAACGTTGACATCCTCTGACTGGTGTTAATATTTACAAACGTTTACCGAGAGTTAATATAATACACAAGTTAATGATGACGAGAACACAACAAAGAGATATCGTAGTCTAGTTATGAAGGAAATGGTATATACTAAGTGCTTGCTTGCTTGCTTGCTTGCCAGAACCCAAGTTTGTTTTTACTGCGTGTAATACAACCTATGCCTACTACCGTTACCACCACTATCACTACCACCCACCATCATTAACAACACCACTACCACCATCACCACCGCTACCATCAATACCGTCTCCACTACCACCATCACCACCGCTACCATCAATACCGTCTCCACTACCACCACTACCACCATCACCACCACTACCATCAATACCGTCTCCACTACCACCATCACCACCGCTACCATCAATACTGTCTCCACTACCACCACTACCATCAATACCGTCTCCACTACCACCATCACCACCGCTACCATCAATACCGTCTCCACTACCACCACTACCACCATCACCACCGCTACCATCAATACCGTCTCCACTACCACCATCACCACCGCTACCTTCAATACCGTCTCCACTACCACCACTACCACCACCACCACCATTACCAACACTACTACCACCACCAACACTATAACCACCATCACCACCACTCCCATCCGCTACCTCCCCCACACTACAATTAACAATACTACTACACACTCCCTCACCACTAACCTATTGGCGTACTAACAGACAGAATTACCCCCGGCATAACACAGTGGCAAGTTAGGAAACACTAACACCACAAATACAACACACACACACCCCCAAGACAACACAATACCCAGGCCATGACGTCTTACAACTCAACCTAACACAATTGTACTTAAAGAAACACTAATAATAATAACAAAGGTATAAGGTGTATTAATTATCTCCATCAACGACATAATACACTCAGCCTCGTAAACTATGCTAATTAATGCTAATTTTCCAAAGTCATTAATATAATTTCATAAAGGATTGTTGGATAATTTAGGGTTATTAATTATAATGGCCGTTTAAGTGACGTCACTCAAGGGTCGGCCATGACAGCTGTCTCACAGGAATGTCTACCGAGACGAAGAGCTTTGACGGACTGCCAAACCTAACCTAAGCCTAACCAAACCTAACGAAATCTAACCAAACATCGCAATATATAACGACCAAATATAACCAAACATAACCTAACCCCCCAGATAGCGTTAGGATGTTTAACCATCAGGTGACACAAGCTGGCGGGCCACCACAGACGCATCTAACCCCTACCTGGCGTGGTCGTCACTCTTGCTGGCCTGTACATCACGTTAACAGCACCAGTCTCTTGTCGCGTGTATTACTCAACTGCAGTGCCAAATTTACACCAATAAAAATGTCGCAGGGAAGCATTATAAGCGATGATGGTTGTAAATTTATAACTAAACCGCATACATCATCTCCCTGGTGGTTTATGTACGGTGTTTCTTAGTGTATATGTTTGGCTCAAAGACCGACAACTTCCACAATGTCAAAAGAACCAGAAAACGAAATTTGGCGTCTTCGGTATTACCCAATAGATACAACCTAACCTAACAGAGCCTAACCTATCCTAATTTAACCAAACCTAATTAAACTGGACCCAAACAAACGTAACCGAACCTGTTGCAAAATTTAGCTTTTTTGGTTATTTTCCAAACTAACCACAACGCGTTGTGGTTAGTTTTCGATCTTTGAGCCCAACATACACACACATACTGTATATATATTAACATTATGAGCAGTGATGATGATGCCGATTAGGTACAGTGCTCGACTCCCGTCCTACAAGTACACTGGTTAGATCCCCGGGGTACTCACAGTCCACCCAGCTGTGAGTGAGAACCTCATTTTAGGTTAAGTTAGGTTTCTTACGTTAGGGTAGAGTTGGTTAGGTTAAGTTAGGTCAGCTTTAGGGTGGTTGATCTTTAGGAGATCTCCTGCGTCATCAAGGTGTAGGGGATAGCTGTGGGGATGGGGGTAGGTGGGGAGTAGGTCGGATGGGTATGGGGGTAGGTGTGGGAATGGGGGTAGGTGTGGGGAGTAGGTGAGGTCGGGTAGTATAGGGGAGTAGGTGTGGGAGTCGGGTGGGTATGGGGAGTAGGTGTGGGGGTGAGAATCGGGTGGTCTTAACTCCTCAGGTGGACAGAATTAAGAGATGACTGCAGTTGCGGCAGAGTGAGGACAGGACTGCACCACCACCACTAATACTACGCCTTACCACCACACTAAACCTGCCATAACCCCCACACCTATCAGGCTGAGTTACGACGCCCAAGTACAAGTCTCATCCTCAACAAAGCCAAATTGATGTGAACATGTAAGTCTATGTTTTGTAGCTTATTAACACGGGGCCATACAGGTAATACGTCTTGACCTACCGAGCTGTAATCTGACAAACTGGCTTATCGTCCACACTTGTGTTTAAGCCGGCGGTGGACTCCTCACCGCTTGGTACGCGAACCCACACCCACCCCCCCCCCCTTGCTCCACCCAAAAAAATGTCGGAAGTAAAAAGTAAACACCCATAAAATTTACAGGGTGTCTCAAAAAGCCTATTAACACATCAGGAAAGTCAATTGAATATCCATGTATAAGGAGAGCCAGGAGTCACATATAGATCAACCAGCCATCTTATACCTCCTTGGGTACTAGTCATTTCAATATTCTTTTCCCTGGCATAAATATTAAACTGACTCTTTCCCTCTGGTGTTAACTTCTCTACCTTCTACACTGACTTCTTATGATTCTCTCACCTGAAAAAAAAAACAGGAACAAAAAAACAAGAGAACATCAATGATCCTATGATGTGTGTCTGACCTCTGAGGCACAATGAACACACCACCAGCACCAAAACACCGCAGCTCAATGGAGTCGTTTTACAAGAAGAAATACGTACCAACCAGGCTACTTATTACACCTCCATCAACTACCATTACGTAAACCTCACCATTCCCATACCTCTCATCTAACTACATAGACATTATTACGGTATACATAGACATATATACGGTATACATAAACATATACGGTATACATAAACAACCATACAACATACATAAACAGGTTATTCTCCAAAGTGATATAACACATCAGAATAAAAAATAACTTATATAGATTAATAAATTTTCAGCTTTAATATACCGAGGATATATTTACCCCCCCGGACACCATAATATTGTGGCTACGTGACCAAATGATCGCCAGTACAGCACCAGTCGTTAAGTGTTGGTTATGTGAGGGAGAGCTGGAACACCCACTAACACCTGCTGACTTTTAATAACAACTACCTTTGCCCTTCAGGAATACGACCTCCTGCCTGATATTGTTGTCACCCCTGCTGTTGGTTCGTCTCCTTCTCCCTGGCTGGATTTTCAACCTGAAGTGATTGCCCTCGGTGGACCGCTCCCGAAATCCCAGGTGAACCCTGTTATTCTCTGCAAATACCACCTCTCCAGGATCGCCCACTGGTCCCCAGGTAGGGTCGTCCTCTACACTGATGGCTCTGTTGACCCCGCTACAGGTAGGGCCGGGGCTGGTGTGTAAATCTCCCGTCCTGATGCCCCTGAGCCTATCAAACTGTCTCTCAGAGTTTCTGACGGGGCATCCTCCACTCAGACCGAACTAATAGCCCTCCTTGCTGCCCTTCTCGCTGAGGAAGAAGCAGATGGTTTCTGCCCCTTGCTTGTCTGCTGTGATTCCAGATCTGCTCTCGACGGGATCGCATTTGGATCAGGGGAAAATAAGGACCTCATCCTCCGAATACGAGGGTGAACATCCACACTTCAGGATGCAGGCCGTCCTGCGACATTCCTATGGATACCCAGTCATGTCGGTATCATGGGGAATGAGGCAGCAGATGGCCTTGCCAAGACTTGGTGCAACAAGGCCACACCTGACTACGTTGTTCCTCGAATACTTTTACAGCTTAGGACCCAAATCCGCCGCAAACAGAGAGAAGCCCTGGAAGCAGCCATCCCCCTGGACTCCCCGCCCACCTGGTACGATGTCCTCCGTAAACTTCCTGACCTCTCGTACGTCTAAGGGAAAGGGTCGCGGAAAGGGGACGTGATTGCTGCCCGTATCATCATTGGGTATGACTTTGCTTGGGAGATTGGTATCCCCGCATCCCCTGAGCAACGCTCTTGTGCATTATGCAGAAAACCCGACAGCCGCACCCTTATCCACTACCTCCTAAGATGTCCCCACACACAACGCCTCCGTGACGCCTGCTGGACCACCACTCCACGACCCCCTGACGGAGACACGATGATCCTCCCCATACTGGCCAGATATTTTGGAAATAACATTGATTATGTGTTAAAGGAATATCCTTCCTTCCTTAGGCTTCAGTAAGCCCCTATATAATATTTATACTGTATATACTTGTGACACTTGCCAGATGCTTCTGGTGTTATTGTACAGGGGTACCTAGTGACAGCACTAGGATCCCGCTTCCTCTATCAAGGAATAAACAATTGAAATTGAACAACTACCTCTTTCCTTCTTCCTCCTCCAATCTCCCCACACATTCTTGGAGAGAGAGAGAGAGACATACATATGTACACACACCAGGACAACACAAGCATAACCCCCGCTTCCTCCCACCACCACCACCTACAGTCACTCCAGAGCATCGCCAAGCTACCACCAAAACACAACTGACCCACTCAAGTGACCCAGCCGAATGAGGTGGTGGGTGGCGGGTGAGTGAGTGATGGTGGTGGGGAATTAAATTGGGAGTAGTGGTGGAGTGGGGAGGTGGTGGTGGGAGGTGGGGAGTAAGTGAGACAGCTCCAGTAATTTAAACTCGGCCGCTGTCATGCGAGGGGGGGCTCTGTGTCATGAGTCCCAGTGCATGATAGCTGTAGAGACTTTTCAGGAGTTGTCGTAGTAAATCATTAATACATATACAGGAGATTATGTTTACATTAGGTGAGGATATATTATAAAAAATGGTTGTTCAATGTCCGTGTGTTAAGTCTTTGCGGTGCTCTTGTCCACCATTGGCCCCATTTCTCGCCCACCACATCAATAGTATATGTATACCTCTGTGGCCTTGACCAACTTCTTCAAGCCACATACATACACCCTCTCCGCCTACGTATATACATAAAACCCCTCCCACAAACATACATACAAAATCCCACCGCCACACACACACACATACATATAAAATCCCTCCCCCACACATACACACTACGAACACCACCCCACCCCCCCTACACAGACAGACAGACAGACACACCAAAACGTGGACGTCAGGGACAAATTCACTGGACAGACAGACAGACAGACAGACACGAAGGTCAGAATAATCGACCATGAGACCATTTTTTTGAGGAACGAAACAAGAATTATGATACACATGCACATAAACACACACACACACAGTCACATAAACACACACGGGAACTCTCACACATTAGCACACACAAATACAATCACATAAAACACACACACACACACTGATCACAATTTCACAGAACCTCAACAGAAGAAAATTGTCCTAAAAATAATGTTGACAGTCATGCAATCAAGATATATATATATATAAACCATAATATTTGGAGGGCGGATTAAGATGGAACAAATCCATATCTATAACCTTTAGTATTAACACACACGATTCTTTTAGTTAACTGTCATGTTTATTTTTTCCGTATTATATTAATAGTATAAGTGAAGTCATTTTTTAATCTGGTAAACAAAAAAAATGCGTAACAGTAATTCTACTTTACGCATTTTATAAATTTACAAAATATAAAAAACCATGGTATTTACATATTCATATAATAATTATTTTCAGTTTATATATATTTACGTAAATTATTATACTATTTGGATACATTCCTGTAAAGTAGTTCCAATAACTAACACACGCGCACTCCCTACACTACTCAGAAACCCTCCCAGCCACCCAATCAGCCAGCCACCCACCTAACCAATCAGTCAGCCACCCAATCAAGCAGCCAGCCACCCACCCGATCACCCAGCCACCCACCTAATCAAGCAGCCAGCCACCCAATCAAGAGCCAGCCACCCACCCGATCACCCAGCCAGCCACCCAATCAAGCAGTCAGCCACCCACCTCGATCACCAGCCAGCCACCCAGCCAACCAATCAGTCAACCACCCAACCAAGTAGCCAGCCAGCCACCCGACCACCTAATCACCCAGCCCAGAGTAGCATGTTGTGTAATCCTCCTCTTTGAATAACTCAATGGGAATTCTCGTTTAAAGTCGATATTCACCAGAGAACCTCCACGCCTTCATTCCTTCATCGGAGAAACTCCACGTGTTCATTCCTTCATTCATGAGAACCTCCACGCCTTCATTCCTTCAACAGAGAAACCCACGTTCATTCCTTCATTCATGAGAACCTCCACGCCTTCATTCCATCCTTCCTCCTCATCAGAGAAAACCCACGTGTTCATTCCTTCCTTCCTTCATTCATGAGAACCTCCACGCCTTCATTCCTTCCTTTCTTCCTTCAGTCATCAGAGACCCACCACGCATTCTTCCTTCCTTCAATCGGACAAAGTAATTGAAACTCTCGCTTAGTGAGAAGCAACGAATTCAAGTCGGGTAACAGTTAAGTGATAGATTTAAAGCCAATCAGATGACGCCAGAGTACCTTCCAAGTTCCAACCAATCAGGTAAAGCCTCAGTACTCCATAGCCATTCAGATGATGCCAGAGTACCTTCTAACCAATCAGATAAATTTAGAGTACTCCATAACCAATCAGATAACACCAAAATACCTATAACCAATCAGATGACACCAAAATACTCCATAACCAATCAGATAACACTACCTGCCTCTCCAGGAAAGCATTAATGGGAAGACACCTCATACTTCCCTCTCTCGGGTAGTTTGCGACCGACCAAGGAGGAAGGGGGAGGAGCAGGGGCCGGGGAGGATCAGGGGCTGGGAGGATCAGGGAGCGGGAGGAGCAGGGGGCGGGGAGCAAGGGGCGGGGGAGAAGGGGGGGGAGAGCAGGGGCGGGGAGGAGCAGGGGCGGGGGAGGAGCAGGGGCGGGGGAGGAGCAGGGGGGGGGGAGGAACAGGGGGGGGGAGGAAACAGGGGCGGGGAGGATCAGGGGGCGGGGAGGACAGGAGGGAGGAGCAGGGGGCGGGGAGCAAGGGGGGGACAGGGGGGGAGGAGCAGGGGGGGGAGGAGCAGGGGTGGGAGGAGCAGGGGGGGGGGAGGGAGCAGGGGGCGGGGAGGAGCAGGGGCTGGGGAGGAGCAGGGGGTGGGGAGGAGCAGGGGCGGGGGAGGAGCAGGGGCTGGGGAGGAGCAGGGTGGGGGGAGGGAGCAGGGGCGGGGGAGGAGCAGGGGGTGGGGAGGAGCAGGGGGCGGGGGAGGAGCAGGGGCGGGGGAGGAACAGGGGGGGGGAGGAACAGGGGCGGGGGAGGAACAGGGGGGGGGAGGAACAGGGGGTGGGGAGGAACAGGGGCGGGGAGGAACAGGGGGCTGGGGGAGCAGGGGGCTGGGGGGAGGAGCAGGGGGCTGGGGGGAGGAGCAGGGGGCTGGGGGAGGAGCAGGGGGGTGGGGAGGAGCAGGGGGCCGGGGAGGAGCAGGGGCCGGGAGGAGCAGGGGCTGGGAGGAGGGGAAGGGGAGGAGCAGGGGGCTGGGGAGGGCAGGGGCCGGGAGGAGCAGGGGCTGGGAGGAGCAGGGGCCGGGGGAGGAGCAGGGGCCGGGGGGAGGAGCAGGGAGCGGGGGAGAGCAGGGGCCGGGGGAGCAGGCGGGGAGGAGCAGGGGCCGGGGAGGAGCAGGGGGGGGGAGAGCAGGGGCTGGGGGAGGAGCAGGGGGCCGGGGAGGAGCAGGGGGCCGGGGAGAGCAGGGGGCCGGGGGGGGCAGGGGCCGGGGGAGGGGGCCGGGGGGGGGCAGGGGGCGGGGAGGAGCAGGGGCTGGGGAGGAGGGGGCCGGGGGAGGAGGGGGCCGGGGGAGGAGCAGGGGGCGGGGAGGAGCAGGGGGCCGGGGAGGAGCAGGGGCGGGAGAGGAGCAGGGGGCCGGGAGAGGAGCAGGGGCGGAGGGGGACAAGGAAAGAGAAAGATGGGAAGGAGGAGAGAGGAAAAGGATAAGAGGAAGAGAGGGGAAGAGGGGAAGGAGAAGGAGGAAGATGGGGAGGAGAATGAACGGGGGAAAAGAAGAGGACTAGGGAGGGGAGGAGGAGGAAGAGGGGAGGAGGAGAAGGAGAGGAGAGAGAGAGGAAGGAGACGAATCTACATGTGATCTCAAGGTAAGAAACACGACAGACATCTCCTCATATTCTATAGTACACAACGCGGCCACTACCACCACCACGCACCTGACCACACGTAGACATACCGACACAACCACAATTAGTACCTATATCTCCTCCCCACCACTACTCACTTCATTACTCACCACCACTACCACCCCCACCCCATCATCACTACTACCATGCCCCATAACACCCCTACCACTTCTATGTCCCCACCACCACTACCACCACCAACCCCATTATCACTACTACTATGCCCCATAACACCCCTACCACTACTATGTCCCCACCACCACTACCACCCCCACCCCATCATCACTACTACCATGCCCCAAAACCACTACTACAACTAATACCATCCCCACCCCATCACTACCACCACCACTACTACTACCACCACCCCAACACATATTTGCCGATAAACACGACTAACCTAAACTGTCCTGACCTATTTAACCCAGTATGAGGGTGGAGAGTGGGGGAGGAAGGAGGGTAACGAGCACCCCCATCCCCACAACATTCCCTCATAACCAACACCAACCACAATACAACCAACACCAACCACAATACAACCAACAACAAATCAGGGCCTGAGAGATTCCCCCCTCTACCTGCACAGTCTACCGAGGTTCATTCTATTTGTTTTAGTTTTTTTTTGCCAAGGATTACATCGATTTGCCACAGTTACGGTTCGTTTTTAAATCAAACATTTGCCAACAATTTGCCATGGTAAAGATTGCCACAGCTTCATACGGGCCACACGACAGCTTTTACCTCTCACACACACACGACAGCTTACACCAACAGAGAGAGAGAGAGAGAGAGAGAGAGAGAGAGAGAGAGAGAGAGAGAGGAGGAGATCTTGGAACAGCTGCTCAACCTCAAACAAGGGGACAGACAGACAGACAGACACACGCACACCTACCGTGACCAGTAATCCATACCCACACACATCACCGGTAAATTAACCCAACACCTATACTCAGACACTCTACTTACACCCCCTTCGTAATATTAAAGGCTGGTGTAGAGTGCGTTGTGTCCAGTGTGTATAACTTGTTGTCTTAAGTGTGGTCATCAACTTGTTGTCTTAAGTGTGGTCAACAACTTGTTGTCTTAAGTGTGGTCAACAACTTGTTGTCTTAAGTGTGGTCAACAACTTGTTGTCTTAAGTGTGGTCATCAACTATTGTCTTATGTGGTCAACAACTTGTTGTCTTAAGTGTGGTCAACAACTTGTCTTATGTGGTCAACAACTTGTTGTCTTAAGAGTGGTCATCAACTTGTTGTCTTAAGTGTGGTCAACAACTTGATGTCTTATGTGGTCATCAACTTGTTGTCTTAAGTGTGGTCATCAACTTGTTGTCTTAAGTGTGGTCAACAACTTGTTGTCTTAAGTGTGGTCATCAACTTGTTGTCTTAAGTGGTCAAACTTGTTGTCTTATGTGGTCAACAACTTGTCTTATGTGGTCAACAACTTGTTGTCTTAAGTGTGGTCAACAACTTGTTGTCTTAAGTGGTCATCAACTTGTTGTCTTAAGTGTGGTCAACAACTTGATGTCTTAAGTGTGGTCATCAACTTGTTGTTCTAAGTGTGGTCAACAACTTGTTGTCTTAAGTGTGGTCATCAACTTGATGTCTTAAGTGTGGTCATCATCAACTTGTTGTCTTAAGAGTGGTCAACAACTTGTTGTCTTAAGTGTGGTCAACAACTTGTTGTCTTAAGTGTGGTCAACAACTTGTTGTCTTAAGTGTGGTCATCAACTTGTTGTTAAGTGTGGTCAACAACTTGTTGTCTTAAGAGTGGTCAACAACTTGTTGTCTTAAGTGTGGTCAACAACTTGTCTTAAGTGGTCAACAACTTGTTGTCTTGGTGTGGTCAACAACTTGTTGTCTTAAGTGTGGTCAACAACTTGTTGTCTTAAGTGTGGTCAACAACTTGTTGTCCTAAGTGTGGTCATCAACTTGTTGTCTTAAGTGTGGTCAACAACTTGTTGTCTTAAGTGTGGTCAACAACTTGTTGTCTATGTGGTCAACAACTTGATGTCTTATGTGGTCAACAACTTGTCTTGTGGTCATCAACTTGTTGTCCTAGGTGGTCAACAACTTGTTGTCTTATGTGGTCATCAACTTGTTGTCTTAAGTGTGGTCAACAACTTGTCTTAGTGTGGTCAACAACTTGTTGTCTTAAGTGTGTCAACAACTTGTTGTCTTAAGGTGGTCAACAACTGTTGTCTTAAGTGTGGTCAACAACTTGTCTTAAGTGGTCATCAACTTGATGTCTTAAGAGTGGTCAACAACTTGTCTTAAGTGTGGTCATCAACTTGTTGTCTTAAGTGTGGTCATCAACTTGTTGTCTTAAGTGTGGTCATCAACTTGTTGTCTTAAGTGTGGTCAACAACTTGTTGTCTTATGTGGTCAACAACTTGTTGTCTTAAGTGTGGTCAACAACTTGGTCTTATGTGGTCATCAACTTGTTGTCTTAAGTGTATCAACAACTTGATGTCTTATAGGTCAACAACTTGATGTCTTAAGTGTGGTCATCAACTTGTTGTCTTAGTGGTCAACAACTTGTTGTCTTAAGTGTGGTCAACAACTTGTTGTCTTAAGTGTGGTCAACAACTTGTTGTCTTGAGTGTGGTCAACAACTTGTCTTAAGTGTGTCATCAACTTGTTGTCTTAAGTGTGGTCAACAACTTGATGTCTTAAGTGTGGTCATCAACTTGTTGTCTTAAGTGTGGTCAACAACTTGTTGTCTTAAAGTGGTCAACAACTTGTTGTCTTAAGTGTGGTCAACAACTTGTTGTCTTAAGTGTGGTCAACAACTTTTGTCTTAAATGTGGTCAACAACTTGTCTTAAGTGTGGTCAACAACTTGTTGTCTTAAGTGTGGTCAACAACTTGTTGTTTAAGTGTGGTCACACAACTTGTTGTCTTAAGTGTAGTCAACAACTTTTGTCTTAAGTGTGGTCAACAACTTGTTGTCTTAAGTGTGGTCAACAACTTGTCTTAAGTGTGGTCAACAACTTGTCTTAAGTGTGTTCAACAACTTGTCTTAAGTGTGGTCATCAACTTGTTGTC
>NW_024757086.1:0-13119 GCF_018991925.1 Homarus americanus
CCGATCAGGGGACTTGTTATACTCGAGCGGGCTTTGTTATACCTGATCAGGGACATTGTTATAGACTTTTAGGGTCCTTTGTTATACTCGATCAGGGGCCTTTGTTATACTCGTTCAGGGACTTTGTTATACCGACCAGGGACTTTGTTTACATCGATCTAGGGCCTTTGTTATACTTGATCAGGGACTTTGTTATACTCGACCAGGGACTTTGTTATATCGATCAGGGGACTTTGTTATACTCGATCAAAGAACTTTGTTATACTCGATCAGGGAAATGTTATACTCGATCAGGGCCTTGTTATACTCGATTAGGGCCTTTGTTATACTCGATCAGGACTTTGTTATACCTGACCTGGGACTTTGTTATACCGATTTGGAGCCTTGTTATACTTGGATCAGGGGCTTTGTTATACTCGATCAGGGACTTTTGCTATATTTGATCAGCTTTGTATACTCTGATCAGGGACTTTGTTATTGTCGATAAGTGGTCTTTGTTATACTCGATCAGGGCTTTGTTAGACTTGATCAGGTTGCTTTATTATACTGATCAGGGACTTTGTTATTCAAGATAAGGGGGGCTTTGTTTTTACTCGATCAGGGGCTTTGTTATACTCGATCAGGGAACTTTGTTATACTCGATCAGGGCCTTTGATAAACCTGTTCAGGCGTCTTTGTTATACTCGACCAGGACTTTGTTATACCTCGATCAGGCGACTTGTTATACCCGATCAGGGACTTTGTTATTCTCGATAAGGGGACTTTGTTATAGTCGATGAGGGGCTTTGTTATACCTGATCAGGGACTTTGTTATACTCGATCAGGACTTTGTTATACTCGACCAGGGACTTTTGTTATACTCGATCAGGGATTCAAGATAAGGGGGCTTTGTTTTACTCGATCAGGGGGCTTTGTTATACTCGATCAGGAACTTTGTTATACTCGATCAGGGGCCTGATAACCAACTGTGTCTTTGTTATACTCGACCAGGGGACTTTGTTATACTCGATCAGCGACTTGTTATACTCCGGATCAGGGACTTTATTCTCGATAAGTGGAATTTGTTATAGTCGAGATGAGGCCTTGTTATACCTCGATAAGGGGACTTTGTTATAATTTCGAACAGGGACTTTGCTATGGTCTAATTCTAGGGACTTTGTTATACTGTGGGACCAGATTTGCTTATACTAGTATCATGGGACTTTGTTAATTTCTTACCAGGGACTTTGTTATACTCGGTCAGGGACTTTGTTATAATGATCAGGGACTTTGTTATTCTCGATCTGTACTGGTTATACTGGACCAGGACTTTGCTATACTCGATAAGGGGACTTTGTTATACCTTGACTGTGGGGCTTTGTTATACCTGATCAGGGACTTTGTTATACCTGACCGTGGGACTTGTAATACTCTCGGATAAGGAATTGTTGTTCGATAAGGGACTTTGTTACCTGGAACAGGGACTTTGTTATTATAATCGACCAGGGGACATTGTTATACTCTCGATTAGGTGGCTTCTGCTATACTCGATCAGGTGACTTATACCTCGATGAGGGGCCTTTCTTATACCGATGAGGGGTCTTTTCTATACTAGATCAGGGGACTTTGTTTATACCCAATTGTGTACTTTTTATACTCGAGCAGGGGGCTTTGGTTATACCTCGATGAGGGGACTTTGCTATAATTGATAAGGGACTTTGTTATACTCGATAAGAGGAATTTGTTATACTCGATCAGATTTCGTCTTACTCGATCAGGACCTTGCTATACTCGACTAGGGATCTTGATATAATCGACGTGGGACTTTGTTATGCCTGACAGGAATTTTGCTATATCACCAAATAGGACTTTATACCTCGACTGTAATTCTGCTAAGTACTAGTATCACGGACGGTTATTCCCGACCAGGGGACTTTTGTTATACTCGGTCAGAAATTTTGTTATATTCGATCAGGGACTTTTGTTATGCTCGATCTGGGGACTTTTGTTACACTGGGCCAGGACTTTTGTTATATCACTCTTCGATCAGGATATGCGTTATACTCGTTCACGGACTTTGTTATACTGGACCAGGGGACTTTGTTATACTCGATATGGGGACTTTTGGTTATACTCGATCAGGGGCTTTGTTATACTCGATCGGGGGACTTTGGTTATACTCTCGCTGATCAGGACTTTGTAATACCTGTTAAGGAATTGTTATACCTCGATAAGGGATTCCTTTGTTATACTCGACCAGGGGACTTTGTTATACTCGATTAGGCGGCTTCGTTATACTCTATCAGATCACTTTGTTATACTCGATGAGGGGCCTTTCTTATACTCGATGAGGGGCCTTTGTTATACTAGATCTGGGGACTTTGTTTTATTCGAGAAGGGGACTTTGTTATACTCGATGAGGGGACTTTGTTATACCCGACCAGAGGACTTTGTTATACCCGATCAGAGGACTTTGTTATACTCGACCAGGGGACTTTTTTATACTTGATCAATGGACTTTCTTATACTCAATGAGGGGCCTTTGATATACTCGATCAGGGGGCTTTGTTATACTCGATCAGGGGACTTTGTTATACTCGATCAGGGGACTTTGTAATACTCGTTAAGGGGAATTGTTATACTCGATCAGGGGACTTTGTTATACTCGACCAGGGGACTTTGTTATACGCGATCAGGGGACTTTTTTATACTACACCAGAGGACTTTGTTATACTCGATCAGGGGATATGTTATATTCGATCAGTGGACTTTGTTATTCTCGATTAGGGGCCTTTGTTATACTCGATCAAGGGAATTTGTTATACTCAATCAGGGGACTTTGTTATACTCGATTAGGGGCCTTTGTTATACTCGATGAGGGGGTTTGTTATACTCGACCAGGGGACTTTGTTATACTCGATCAGGGAACTTTGTTATATTCAACCAGGGAACTTTTTTAAAAATAATTAGGGGACTTTGTCATACTCAATCAGGGGAATTTTGTTATACTCGATCAGGGGATATGTTATACTCGATCAGGGGACTTTGTTATACTCAACCAGAGGACTTTGTTATACTCGATGAGGGGACTTTGTTATACTCAATCATGGGACTTTGTTATACTCGATGAGGGGCTTTGGTTATCCTCGATGAGGGGGTTTGTTATACTCGACCAGGGGACTTTGTTATACTCGATGAGGGAACTTTGTTATACTCAACCAGGGGACTTTTTTAAAATTAATCAGGGGACTTTGTCATACTCGATCAGGGGAATTTTGTTATACTCGATCAGGGGATATGTTATACTCGATCAGGGGACTTTGTTATACTCAACCAAAGGACTTTGTTATACTCGATCAGGAGACTTTGTTATACTCAATCATGGGCCTTTGTTATACTCGCGGAGGGGATTTTGTTATACTTGATTAGGGGACTTTGCTATACTCGATCAGGGGAATTTTGTTATACTCGATCGGAGGACTTTGTTATACTCATCCAGGGGCCTTTGTTATACTCGATAAGAAAACTTTGTTATACTCGACCAGGGGACTTTTGTTATACTCGATCAAGGGACTTTTGTTATACTCGATCAGGGGACTTTGTTATACTCGACCAGGGGACTTTTGTTATACTCGATCAGGGGAATTTGTTATACTCGATCAGGGGACTTTGTTATACTCGATAAGTTGACTTTGTTATACTCGATAAGAGGAATTTGTTATACTCGATCAGGGAACTTTGTCTTACTCGATCAGGGCCCTTTGGTATACTCGACCAAGGGACTTTGATATAATCGATCATCGGACTTTGTTATGTTCGATATGCGGACTTTGTTATACTGGGCCAGGGGACTTTTTTATACCCGATCAGGGGACTTTGTTATACTCGGTCAGGGGACTTTTGTTATACTCGATCTGGGGACTTTGTTATACTCAATAAGGGGCCTTTGGTATACTCGATCAGGGGACTTTGTTATACTCGTCCAGGGGACTTTGTTATACGCGATTAGGGGACTTTTTTATACTCGACCAGAGGATCCTTGTTATACTCGACCAGGGGGTACTTTTGTTATACGCGATATAAGGCGGCTATTATACCGATCAGTGACTTTGTTATACTCGATGAAGGCCATTGTTATACTCTCGATGAGGGCCTTTATACTAGAGCAGGGACTTTGTTATACTCGATGAAGGGCCATTGTTATACTCGATAGGGGCCTTTTGTTATACTGAGTATCAGGGGACTTTGTTATTCTCGACCAGGGGACTTTGTTATACTCAGGTGGGCAACCGTTATACTCGATCAGGTGACTTTGTTATACTCTATGAAGTGCTTTTATATACTCGATGAGGATTTGTATACTAGATCAGGGGACTTTGTTGCCGTGGGGGACTTTCTTATACTTTCGAGCAGAGGCTTGTTATACTCGATCAGGGGACTTTCATACTCGATGAGGAAGCATTTATACTCGATCAGGGACTTTCTATACTCGACCAGGGGACTTTGTTATACTCGATCAGGGACTTTGTTATACTCGACAAGGGACTTTTTATACTTGACCAATGGACTTTGTTCATACTAGATGAGAGGCCGCTGCTGATGCATATAAATCTGGGGACTTTTGTTATATTCGAGGGGACTTCATTGTTATACTCGACCAGAGGACTTTGTTATACTCTATCAGGGGATATGTTATACTTGATCCAGTGGACTTTGTTATACTCGATGAGGGGCTTTTATACTCGCCCAGGGTGTTATATAGTCAAGGAACTTTGCTATACTCAACCAGGGACTTTTAAAATTAATCAGGGGACTTTTGTTATACTCGACCCGAGGACTTTTTATACTCGATCAGGATATGTTATACTGGATGAGGATTTTGCTATACTTGATTAGGGGACTTTGTTATACTCGACCAGGGGCCTTTGTTGTTCGATAAAAGAAAAGCTTTGTTATGCCATTAATTTTAGCAATATACTCGATGAAGGAGTTTGTTATATAAAGCCAGGGCTGTTTATACTCGATAAGAAAACTTTGTATATACTCGACCAGGGACATGTTATACTCGATCAAAAGGACTTTTTGTTATACTGCGATCAGGGGTTTGTTATACTCGATCAGGGACTTTGTTATACTCGACCAGGGCCTTTGTTTATACTCGACCAGGGGCCTTTGTTATATCTCGATAGGACTGTTGCCACTGATAAGGGACTTTGTTATACTTTCATTCGAGGAATTTGTTCGATCAGGGGACTTTGTCCTTACTCGATCAGGGCCCTTTTGCTATACTGACCAGGGGACTTTTGATACTAAATCAAATCCATGGTTTGTATGTTGTGAGGACTTTTTGTTGCTCTTGAGACTTTTGGGGACTGTTATATAGGTAGGGGACTTTTATATATATTGGGGATACCGTCAGACTTTGAAATATGGGGACTTTGTTATACTTAGAGACTTTTATATATCCATAATCAAGGGACTTTTTTATACTAGTATCATGGGACTTTGTTATTCTCTACCAGGGGACTTTGTTATACTCGGTCAGGGACTTTGTTATAATCGATCAGGGGACTTTGTTATGCTCGATCTGGGGACTTTGTTATACTGGACCAGGGGACTTTGTTATACTCAATAAGGGGACTTTGTTATACTGGATCAGGGGGCTTTGTTATACTCGATCAGGGGACTTTGTTATACTCGATCAGGGGACTTTGTAATACTCGATAAGGGGAATTGTTATACTCGATAAGGGGACTTTGTTAGACTCGAACAGGGGACATTGTTATAATCGACCAGGGGACTTTGTTATACTTGATTAGGCGGCTTCGTTATACTCGATCAGGTGACTTTGTTATACTCGATGAGGGGCCTTTCTTATACTCGATGAGGGGCCTTTCTTATACTAGATCAGGGGACTTTGTTAAACCCGATCAGGGGACTTTCTTATACTCGAGCAGGGGGCTTTGTTATACTCGATGAGGGGACTTTGTTATACTCGATAAGGGGACTTTGTTATACTCGATAAGAGGAATTTGTTATACTCGATCAGGGGACTTTGTCTTACTCGATCAGGGCCCTTTGCTATACTCGACCAGGGGACTTTGATATAATCGATCATGGGACTTTGTTATGCTCGGTATGGGGACTTTGTTATACTGGGCCAGGGGACTTTTTTATACTCGATTAGGGGACTTTGTTATACTAGTATCACGGGACTTTGTTATTCTCGACCAGGGGACTTTGTTATACTCGGTCAGGGACTTTGTTATAATCGATCAGGGGACTTTGTTATGCTCGATCTGGGGACTTTGTTATACTGGGCCACGAGACTTTTTTATACTCGATCAGGGAATATGTTATACTCGATCAGGGGACTTTGTTATACTGGACCAGGGGACTTTGTTATACTCGATAAGGGGACTTTGTTATACTCGATCAGGGGGCTTTGTTATACTCGATCAGGGGACTTTGTTATACTCGATCAGCGGACTTTGTAATACTCGTTAAGGGGAATTGTTATACTCGATGAGGGGCCTTTGTTATACTAGATCTGGGGCCTTTGTTATACTAGATCTGGGGACTTTGATATATTCGAGAAGGGGACTTTGTTATACTCGATGAGGGGACTTTGTTATACCCGACCAGAGGACTTTGCTATTCCCGATCAGAGGAATTTGTTATACTCGACGAGGGGACTTTTTTATACTTGATCAATGGACTTTCTTATACTCAATGAGGGGCCTTTGGTATACTCTATCAGGGGACTTTGTTATACTCGACCAGGGGACTTTGTTATACGCGATCAGGGGACTTTGTTATACCGCAAGTTTGAACCTCTTTCGATGAAGTCATTATATTTCGATCAGTGGACTTTGTTCTTCTCGATTAGGGGCCTTTGTTATACTCTGATCAGGACATATACTCAATCAGGGGACTTTGTTGCACGATGGGGAATGTTTGTTATGTATACTTTCGATGAGGGGGTTTTGTTATATATTGGGGACTTTGTTATACTCGATCCAGGAGCTGTTCATATAAACCAATTTTTAAATTAATCAGGGAATTGTCATACTCAATCAGGGAATTTTTTGCTTTATATAGTCAAGGGATATCATATCGATCAGGACTTTTGTTATACTCAACCAGGGACTTTGTTATATACTCGATGAGAGACTTTATTTATACTCAATCATGGGATGTATATGACGAGGCTTTGGTTATCCTCCTCGATGAGGGTTTGTTATACTCAACCAGGGACTTTGATATAAATTAAGAACTTTGTTATATACTCAACCAGGGACTTTTTACATTATTAAAGGACTTTATATACCGATCAGAATTTGTATACTCCGATCCAGGGGGATATATGTTATACCAGTCAAGGACATATAATGAAGACATTATAGTCAGGACATACTCAATCATGGGACTTTGTTATACTGCGGGAAAGAGTTTTGCTATACTTGATTAGGGGACTTTGTTATACTTTCGATCAGGGGAATTTTATTGCTCTCGATCAGAGACTTTGAACATATGACCAGGGGCCTTTTGTTGCGCGATAAGAAACTTTGTTATATACCGACCAGGGGACTTTGTTATACTCGATCAAGGGACTTTTGTTGCATATAGTCAGGACTTTTATATCGCAAAACCAGGACTTTTGTTATACTCGATCAGGGGACTTTGTTATACTCGATCAGAGAGACTTTGCCTCGATAAAAAGTGAACTTTGTTATACTCTCGATAAGAAATTTGCCCTTATAGTCAGAGGACATCTTTCGATCCAGGGCCGCTTTGCTATACTCGACTAGGGGACTTTGATATAATCAGTGTTGGACTTTAATTGTATTTGATATCAGACTTTTGTTATATGGGCAGGACTTTTATACCCGATCAGGGACTTTGGTATATACTCGATCAGGGGCTTTGTTATACTCGATGAGGGGGACTTTTGTTATACTTCGATGAGAGGCTTTATTACTTCGATCAAGGGACTTTTCACTGTTAGGGGACTTTTGTTATACTCGATCAGGAGATTTGCCATACTCGACCAGGGGACTTTTTATACTTGACCCATGGACTTTGTTATACAAGATGAAGGCCTTTGTTATACTCAATCTGGGGACTTTGTTATACTCGAGAAGGGACTTTGTTATACTTTCGATCAGGGGACATTTTATACACATTGAAGGACTTTCTTACACCCGATCAGAGGACTTTGTTATATCGACAGGAGTTTTTTTACTTGATCAATGGCCTGTTTATTCTCAATAAAGGGGCCTTTGGTATGACTCGATCAGGGGACTTTGTTATACGCGATAAGGGGACTTTTTATACTCGATTGAGAACTTTATTAGTTATATGATCGGTCGATGTTATGGTGGGGTTCATTTGTTATACTCGATGAGGGGGCTTTGTTATACTCGACCAGGGGCTTTTGTTATACTCGGTCAGGAACTTTGTTATCTCAGCAAGGGGTTTTAAAATTAATCAGGGGACTTTGTCTTATAGTCGGGGGTTTTGTTATATGATCAGGGGATGTATTGCTGCTCGATCAGGGACTTTTTTATACTCAACGAGGACTTTGTTATACTCGGTGGGGACTTTTGTTATACTCAATGAGGGAATGTTGTATGATTGGGGCCTTTGTTATACTCGATGAGGGCTTTGTTATATTTGGGGGACTTTTGTTTTACTCGATAAAGGACTTTTTTATTGCCGCTTGGGGCTTTTTGAATTAATCAGGGGCTTTGTATGATCTGGGGTTTTTGATATACTTTCGATCGGGGGCTTTCTTATACTCGGCAGTGGGCTTTGTTACCTCGATCAGGGACTTTTATACTCAGGTAAGGCATTGACTTCTCGGTCAGGGGACTTTTCTATACTAGACCAGGGGGACTTTGTTATATCGATCGGGGACTTTGTTATACTCGACAGGGGCTTTATATATTGACAATGGGCTTTGTTAAACTCGATGAGGGGCCTTTGTTATATTGGGGGCTGTTATACCTGACAGGGGGACTTTGTGTAATGAGTGAGTGGACTTCCGTACTCGTCAGAACCTCTTATATAGGGACTTTGTTGTAATCGATCAGGGGACTTTTGTTATGCTCGATCTTGGGACTGTTATATGGGACAGGACGCTTTGTATATAAGTGCGGACATATCGATGGGTTTGTTATACTCGATAAGGGGAATTTGTTATATCGATCAGGAGGCTTTGTTATTCTCGATCAGGGCACTGGATTTCGACTAGGAGATTTTTGTTTCTCGAACAGAGGACTTTGTTTCTGGACCATGGGACTTTTTTATATTGATCAATGGACTTTGTTGTGCTCGATAAGGGGGCTTTGTTTCTCGATCAGGGGACTTTTATAGGCCGGTATGCTTTGTTAAATCAGATAACATGTTGATGATCAGGGGACTTTGTTATATAACCAGAAGCTTTGTTATATTTGATCAGGGGACTTTGTTATACTCAATCGGGGACTTTGTTTTACTTTTCGATTAGGGGCCTTTGTTATCTCGTGGGCGGGCTTTCTTATATCGACGAAGACTTTTTAATCAATTAGAGAATTGGTTCTTAGATAGGACTTTTTAATTAATCAGGGGACTTTGTCATGCCGGTCGTGGGCAAATGAATGAATTTCTCGTTTGTTATTAGACTTTGTATACTCAATGAGGGGCTTTTGTTATATACTCGATGAGGGCGCTTTGTTATCTTTCGATCAGGGGACTTTGTTATATATGCGAGCGGGACTTTGTTATCTCGGTCGGGGACTTTGTTATAATCGATCAGGGTATGTCAGGGACTGAGGAGACTTTGTTATCTCGATCAGGGACTTTGTTATACTTTCGATCAGTTTGTTATTCTCGTCAGGGGCTTTGTTATACTCGATCAGGGACTTTGTTATACTCGATCAGGGAATTTGTCTTACTCGATCAGGGGCCTTTGCTATACTCGACAGGGGGACTTTGTATAATCGGTTGGGGACTTTGTTTGCTCGTTCAGCAACTTTGTTATAATGGACCATGGGACTTTTTTTAGTGTGGTATACTCGATCAGGGGACTTTGTTATACTCGATCAGGGGATTTGTCTTACTCGATCAGTGTTTGTTATCTTGACAGGGGACTTTTGTTTATAATCGTTAGGGGACTTGTTGTTGCTCGTTCAGCGGTTTATATTGGACCTGGGACTTTTATATTTCGATCGAGGACTTTGTATTTTCGATCAGGTTGCTTTTGTTATCGGTGGGTAACTGTTATATCGACCGGGGACTTTTTTGCTGGTAAAGGGCTATATTCCGAACAGGGTTTCAATTATGCTCGACGAGACTTTGTTGGCTGGATTGATATAGGGGACTTTGTTATACTCGACGGTGTTGTTGTGGGGCTTTGTTATACTCAATCGGGGACTTTGTTACTTTCGATGAGGGTGTTATATGGTAATTGGCCGTTGTTATACTAGATGAGGACTTTGTTATATCTAGATAATCGGCTTTGTTATTCAATCAAGGACCTTTGTTATACTCGATTGGGGACTTTTTATATGATCAATGGTTTGTTGTCTCGATTGGGGCGTTGTTATACTCGATGAGGGGCTTTGTTACCTCGACAGGAATTGTGTTATAGTCAGGGGGTTTGTTATTTATAACCAGGGGACTTTTCAATATTAATCAGGGACTTTGTCATACTCGATCAGGTGAATTTTGTTATATTCGATCAGGGGATATGTTGCGTGCCAAATCAGGGGACTTTGTTGTAATCAGGGGTTTTGTACTTGAGGTGGGGCTGTTATATCCGTGAGGGGGTTTGTTATTATGCTCGACAGGGGACTTTGTTATATCGATCTGGGAACTTTGTTATATCAGCCCGTAACTTTTTAGATTGTCAGGGACTTTGTCGTCTCGATCAGGGAATTTTTATATCAATCAGGGGACTTTGTTTCTCGTTTGGGTCATTTGTTATATCTCGATGAGGGGTTTGTTATACTCGACCAGGGACTTTGTTATATAGATCTGGGTTTGTTATATAAGTAGGTGCTTTTTGAGTGTAGTTTGAAGTCAGGGGAGTTTGTTATACTCAATCAGGGGACTTTGTTATACTCGATTAGGGGCCTTTGTTATACTCGATGAGGGTGTTTGTTATACTCGACCAGGGGACTTTGTTATACTCGATCTGGGAACTTTGTTATACTCAACCAGGTAACTTTTTTAAAATTAATCAGGGGACTTTGTCATACTCGATCAGGGGAATTTTGTTATGCTCGATCAGGGGATATGTTACACTCGATCAGGGTACTTTGTTATACTCAACCAGAGGACTTTGTTATACCCGATCAGGGGACTTTGTTATACTCAATCATGGGACTTTGTTATACTCGATCAGGGGATATGTTTTCCTCGATCAGGGGACTTTGTTATACTCAACCAGAGGACTTTGTTATACTCGATCAGGGGACTTTGTTATACTCAATCATGGGACTTTGTTATACTCGATCAGGGGATATGTTATACTCGATCAGGGGACTTTGTTATACTCAACCAGAGGACTTTGTTATACTCGATCCGGGGACTTTGTTATACTCAATCATGGGACTTTGTTATACTCGATGAGGAGCTTTGGTTATCCTCGACCAGGGGACTTTGATATAATCGATCATGGGACTTTGTTATGCTCGATATGCGGACTTTGTTATACTGGGCCAAGGGACTTTTTTATACCCGATCAGGGGACTTTGTTATACTCAATCATGGGACTTTGTTATACTCGATGAGGGGCTTTGGTTATCCTCGACCAGGGGACTATGATATAATCGATCATGGGACTTTGTTATGCTCGATATGCGGACTTTGTTATACTGGGCCAAGGGACTTTTTTATACCCGATCAGGGGACTTTGTTATACTCGATCAGGGACTTTTGTTATACTCGATAAGGGGACTTTGTTATACTCGAACAGGGGTTTTTGTTATACTCGATCAGAGGACTTTGTTATACTCGATAAGGGGACTTTGTTATACTCGATAAGAGGAATTTGTTGTACTCGATCAGGGGACTTTGTCTTACTCGATGAGGGCCCTAAGCTATACTCGACCAGGGGACTTTGATATAATCGATCATGGGACTTTGTTATGCTCGATATGGGAACCTTGTTATACTGGGCCAGAGGACTTTTTTATACTCGATAAGGGGACTTTGTTATACTAGTATCAGGGGACTTTGTATTCTCGACCAGGGGACTTTGTTATACTCGATTAGGCGGCTTAGTTATACTCGATCAGGTGACTTTGTTATACTCGATGAGGGGCCTTTCTTATACTCGATGAGGGGCCTTTGTTATACTAGATCAGGGGACTTTGTTATACTCGATTAGGGGCCTTTTTTGGACTCGATCAGGGTCTTTGTTATTCTTGATCAGAGGACTTTGTTATACCCGATCAGGGGACTTTCTTATACTCGATCAGGGGACTTTGCTATACTCGACCAGGGGACTTTGTTATACTCGACCAGGGGTCTTTTTTATACTTGACCAATGAACTTTGTTATACTAGATGAGAGGCCTTTGTTATACTCGATCTGGGGACTTTGTTATATTCGAGAAGGGGACTTTGTTATACTCGATCAGGGGATATTTTTATACCCGACCAGAGGACTTTGTTATACTCGATCAGGGGATATGTTATACTCGATCAGTGGACTTTGTTATACTCGATTAGGGGCCTTTGTTATACTCGATGAGGAGGCTTTGTTATACTCGACCAGGGAACTTTGTTATATTCGATCAGGGGACTTTGTTATACTCAACCAGAGGACTTTGTTATACTCGATCAGTGGACTTTGTAATACTCAATTAGGGGACTTTGTTATACTTGATTAGGGGCCTTTGTTATACTCGATGAGGGGGCTTTGTTATACTCGACCAGGGGACTTTGTTATTCTCGATCAGGGAACTTTGTTATACTCAACTAGGGGACTTTTTTAAAATTAATTAGGGGACTTTGTCATACTCGATCAGGGGAATTTTGTTATACTCGATCAGGGGATATGTTATACTCGATCAGGCGACTTTGTTATACTCAACCAGAGGACTTTGTTATACTCGATCAGGGACTTTGATATAATCGATCATGGGACTTT
>NW_024757087.1:0-2058 GCF_018991925.1 Homarus americanus
AATACGGCTTTTAAGGAGCAGTCTCTTACAGCCTTTGTTGACGCCCACGGCACGCTGGCGCGTTCTTTATAATTATCTCGGAGAAAACCCCAGTCTCATATATAAAATATAAAATAAAACACTTTATGTTTAGGTTAGGTTAGGTTAGTGTTGACAAATGACAACCCCGTTGGGGTTTTGCCATGGAACCGCTATATCACCTTTGCTTAACCCTGACTTCCATTTCTACACCTCAATTGTATCGCCCCTCACTCTATTTCTCTCGAAGCAGTGCAAATAAAGATGCTTTAACCTGTTTCTATACTCAAGGCTCCTAATGCCCGGGATTAGTCTTGTCATCCTCCTCTGTATATCCATTCTATATTACGGTGACCAAAATTGAACTGCATAATCCAAGTGAGGTCTCACAAGTGCAATATATAGTGTTAGGATAACCTCACTAGTCTTGTAACTAACATTCCTTTGTATGAACCCAAGAACTTTGTTCGCCTAGTTTCGAGCAAATACACATCGTTGTCTTGGTTTAAGATTCCTACTTATCATTACCCCTAAATCTTTCTCACAGTCGGATTTATTTCATCTGCCATTTTTCAGACCATAAGAATTTTTTTTTTAGATCTCCCTGTAGTTTTGACAAGTATCTCGACAGATTTAATTACACGCCCTATTTTAGTGTCGTCAGCAAATTTACTTATGTCGTTTATGTAAATAATAAATATTAATGGTTCAAGTACTAAGCCTTAGAGTACTCCACTAGTGACGTCACTCCAATCGGATTTGTTAGGCCCACATGCAAGATCAGCTGTGGTGTACACCATGCTGTGGTATCCCGGCAGTCGTAATACAATGGAGTGAAAATTTTGTGATTATTCAAGATGGGCCATGGTGGTACCCGACTGTCGTTTCTTGTTACTACGTCATCGTAGTGTAGTCAGGTGTACCAACTGCCGGAAGACTTGGGGGTTGGTTTGCTTGCACCCTGAAAACGTTGTCAGTGGCACGAAACGTTTGCTCTTGCTACACGATTTACGAGCATAAAAAACTTGAATCCCAAGCTAAGGTGCACCTCATTTTCCTATTTTCTTGGATTATAAGCCAATTCTGGGAATAAAATACGATTATTTACAGCGAATATAGGTAAATAAAGCCTGTGACAACCATAAAAATGTAGGAATTGAGTGTAATATCTGCTCCTTTCTTCTTTATCCTTATGAAATCTAACAATAAAGTTATAAATTTTCATGAACTTAGGGTTGAGTGAGTGTAATAAAGAAAACTATGGCCTGTTCTGTGGATGAAGTCAGTAGAATATACCGAAGTACAGTGTAGTGGCTCCTCTCCCCTACAACTTCCAACTGAGCTCCGGCCGCACGCCGACCAGCCGCTTCATTGACAAAGCTGCCACCGTCCTAGCCCCCCCTACACGACCTTCTCAAGGGACGCCCAAAGAAGTCTCACAAGTCTCTCGTGTGGACTCAAGAGGCTGCCACGGCATTCACCACTATCAAACAGCACATTACACGCCTCACCCTCCTGGCCCACCCCGCACCTAACGCCCGGACCACTCTCACAACAGACGCTTCTTCTACTGCAGTGGGCGCCGTCTTACAGCAGGAGATCAACGGAATTCTCATGCCCGTTGCTTTCTTCTCACAACGGCTTCAACCACCACACCTCAAGTACAGCGCCTTTGATCGAGAACTCCTGGCCATATACCTGGCTGTCAAATATTTCCAGCACTTCCTCGAGGCCCGTCAGTTCACCATCTTCACTGATCACAAGCCCCTCGTCCACACCTTCGCTTCAGCTTCCCAGTCACATACACCTCGTGTCCTGCGCCACTTGGCTTACATCTCAGAGTTCTCCAGCGACGTCCAACACATTAAAGGCAGCCACAACGAGATCGCCGACGCCCTCTCTCGTTGTATATCCAACATTCTTCCCTCATCTCCACCCATTGATTATGGGCAGCTAGCCGCGGCTCAAGAGAAGGACGAAGACCTGGCAGCATACAAGACATCCCCCTCATGTCTCACACTCCAAGAACTCCCTGTTCCT
>NW_024757088.1:0-22843 GCF_018991925.1 Homarus americanus
ATGTATTATATCAAGCACAGTATGAATATAATATCATTGTAATATAACAGTATTTTAACCGAAAACTATTAAAAAAACGAGTAACATCTCTTGGACATTGGAAGGTTAGGTGAAGTCTTTTGTTTTCCTCATGTATTTTATCCTATTTTACATTGAAATACATCACGTTTCAGCAAAATTACTATTTATTTCTAAGAATATATTCATTCAGGCGCAGTTTAGGTAAAATATACGTGTGATGTAACATTTTTTTAATTGAAAACGATTCGAAAAACACGTACCCTCTTGCCCTGTTCAAAGAGAGGACTGGGAGAAGCTGTGTCGTGCTGCAGACGGTGGCAAGGAAAATGATTTGGAATGATTTTAATGAAAATATTCAGAAATATGGTATCGTAGTATTTATTCAAGTCAATTAGGATAGAATATTATTATAATACAACAGTAGTGACGATGTGGAGGAGGCGGAGGGATAGAGCGGGTACGAGGCGGAGGGATAGAGCAGGGAGGAGGTGACTGGCGGGAGCAGGGACGAGTGGAGATGCCAGCCAGTACATTACGGGTGTATTAATTGTTTTTATAGCTATTTTTGCATTTTAATGTTAAATACTGTACATTACGTTTCAACAAAAGTACCATTTATTTCTGAGAACATGGAAATGTAATATTTTTGCTGAAATGATGTACGTATTACAGTGGAAAGTGACGAAAGCAATGACTTTCGCTTTCTTTTGTTCAAAAGATGTTACCGTAATCGCTTTTCGAATGGTTTTCAGTTGTGGGATTATAAGGCTAATGATAGGATAAAATATTATTGTAATACAGTACGAGTACAACAGTTTTTTAACTGAAAACCATTCGAAAAGCGATTACGGTAAAATATTTTGAACAACGAAAGAGAGCGAAAGTCTTTCCTCATGATTTTATCCCACTTCCCACTATAATATGTACGTCATTCCAGCAAAAATATTACATTTCCATATTTATTTCCGAGAATATATTCATTCAGTCAGTTAAGGTAAAATATACTTGTGATGTAATTTTAATGAAAATCCAGTATCGTAGTTTTCTCTTGTTTCAAATTTAATTAACAAAGATTGATGTTTCAAATGTATTGAACAAAAATTTATGTCCAGTATCTATAAATTAACTTTAATAAATGAATACTTTGTTTTACATCGTCCTGTGCTACCATACCATGGATTTGGCTACTTTGGGCTCGCAAGAGATCTGCCCTGGCAACTGTACCGACACTCACAGCGGGTGGTGTGTTGGTGCATCGTTTCCATTGTTTACTGGTAGTTACTGGTAAATATTTTTCAACCTAACGAAACTATTACCCGTTTAGAGGTCGACCCCCAATTTTTGCCAAATAATTTGGTCTTAAAAACTCGAACTAAACACAGGTATATACGGTAAATAAGGACATGGGGGGCCAGGGATTTTTTAGGGGGGGGGGCAGCAATAGTACACGGATTTTTAACATTCGCGGGTATCTCTGTTACCTAACCCCCGCGAATATTAAGGGCCGACTGTACTGTATGAAGATTTGTATAGACAGACAGACAAGAGTATATGCCTCTTCCATAATGGTGGCGGGGCATAAAAGTACGTACGATGTGCTGTCTATCGTCGAGGATCTCTCTCAGACCACCACCAGGAGGTCCCAGCCACCACCTGGCCTCCACCTGGTTGTTGCCGCCTGAAGAGTGTTTGGACAAGAGATCTCCTGACGGCCGCCCGGGATTAAAGCCTTGAGTAGTTTGGTGATGAGATTGACGCCACAAGACGTGTGTGATGAAGGCTTCCTATATGGTTACGTTAGGTTAGGTTACATGACGTTAGGTTAGGTTAGGTTTAAAGCTACTAAGCTGACTGAGACATGTATAATGATCGCTTCCTACATGGTTTATATCCTCCAGCCAGACGAAGACAGAACAATATGAATCGTAAAGATAAATCAGAGAAATTGAACAAGAATAAACATTGAAATAAAAAAATAAATACAATACAGTAGTAACGAATGACAAACCTCTCCTACACTACCTCCAACACACACACATTCTCTCCCTACCTGTCTATCTCCTTTTCCTACTTACCTGTCTCACTCTCTCTCCTCCTTTGTTCCTCTTCCACCTATTCCTGGTTAACTCTCTCTTTCTCTCTCTCACTCTCTTTCGCTCTCCCTTTAACTATCTTTTTCTGTATCTCTCCTCCTCACACACTAAAAAATAACAATATGGCGTCAGAATCACGTTGAAACTGTACCTTTAATCACCTGCCTCCTGTAATCACCTGAGTAAGATAACAGGATATAGCACTAACGATCCCAACTACCTCGTTAAGGAAACAGCTAGCATTATCACAATAGTACTAATAATCTGTGGTTATTTACAAATCAATTGGGGAGTTTGTCTGTCTGTCTGTCTGCTCCCATGACCCAGGAGACGGGGCGGCGGCCTTCCGGGGAACGCCAGGGGAACAAGAAACCCTCCGACACCTCCGCCCCCTCCCGCACCAGCAGCCTCCTGCCTAGTCCCGTCGTGTGTGGTGACGAGCCCAGCTTCGTCGCCCTCTTCCACAACGGCAGCTCCAAGCGCCTTGCCGACGGCTACGACAACAACACCCTCAAGTATAACGGTACGGCCAGACAGCAGGAGAACGGCGGCGGTCGCCTGGGCCTGGTGAACGGCGAACGGTCGTCGGATTCCGAGGACTCTGGCGCCACTTCGGGTGCCACGAGCCGGAAGGAGGCAAGTCCCGGCTACGAGGAGAGTTCTGGGTCCGAGCAGAGCAGCAACCCGCCGCTGTCAGAGGATACCCGGGGTGATGATGACATAGACCCAGCTCCCGCCCCGAGAAGAATCAGGGCGTCTCTCCCCAGATCACAGACGACGCCCGTCTTGAACGGTGACCACACCCTGGATGACACCCTCAGGCCGCTGACCCACTATGGGCAAGATTAGTGAAAACACGAGGTTCAACAACGGCTTGAACCGTATCCGCGCGGCACACAAGATTAACGTTAGCAAACTGGCTTACCTGGAAGCTTTGTTTCAGCGCGCCACGCTGGAAGAAATACGACTAAAAAGTCTGACATCGGACAGTCGTACTAGTGAAAAACGGACACACAAGTCATTGAGCAAAAGCTTACAGAGCCCCGAGAGTGGCTACAAGTCGTTGCCGTCGTCAATATTGGACTACAGGCTTAGGAGCTACTCGTCCTCCAACATCTCTGCTAATGTCAGTAACAGCACTTGCGGATCAACATTACTGGATGGCCAGGCGCAACTAAGAACCAAAGAGAACTGTCTCCAGCACGCTAGACCACAAGACAAGAACAGTGGACGGACGCTGTACCAGTGTGGGGGCAGCAGCAGTGTGGGCAGCCTCAGTCGCTTGACGGGACTCAGCCCTGCCACCAGCGGGACCTCCACACCTGTTAGGTTTGTGTCTCCCTCACGGAGTGACGGTCACGCTGTCTCGAAGGGGTCCTCTGCCACCACTCCCAACAGTACCCCCGCCACCACCCCCGGGGGTACGCCCAAACGCCCAGATGGTCTTCGGCATCCCAGCGGCCACGTTAGCCAAAGGTCGCTGCCTCATAGCTACCGCAGCCGCTCGGCCTACAGCTCTCCTGCTGTAATTTATTAATTGTTAACAATATATTCATCCCACTTGAGCCAAAGCCATTCAGTGGTGTGTGGACAAGTTATCAAATGACCAAGATTTAAGAAGTAAATGGAATTAGCTATTGTAAATAAGTAGCGCAGTAATTTAACAGTAAAAAGATTTTCAAAATAAAATTGTTTGTGATATAAGACATCAAGCTAAATTTATTGTTTTTCAGTTTTTTGTTAGGTGACACTGACACCATATGAGTGAGACATGAATGTGAACAAACCTGTTGCAGTGCTGCTCCAAAATATGGGCCTGGGCACTGTAATAACAAAGTTAATGATTCCCTCATTTCTGCAAAACAAATAAAAACAACTATTTAACTTCTTTTATATAAGATAGATACTAATGTTAGATTAGAACAAATGCCAGTAGATATGATGTTTTTATCAAAATGTTATACTGTTTGTAATTTAAATACAGTAATTAGCTAGATACATCAAACAACCCATTATATTACCTTATATTAGTCCAACCATCACATAGTATTGCCACACTAGAAGCTGCTGTTACTTGTTCTTTAGCTGTTGTAACAGTTTCCTCATATACTCTCTCAAGAAGAGAGTTTGACATCGTCACGGTTAGGAAGTTTAAAAGCTGGCTGCAATGTTTCAAAAAAAATTTTCCAGTGGGTGTTCAACCATTCTCAATGAACATCCTGTTCCATAAACAGCGCGAGCTACTTCAAGTTGAGACTGATCCTGTAACAGAAAATAAATATTAGAGGATAGTTTCAAGTTATTTAGATTTATGCAAGTTGGATCAAATTCTAGACATTTAAAGCTGTGAAACTGTAACTCATTTTTTCAAAATCCATAAATTATACAAGAATGATATTAACGGCATTATTTTATAATGCTCACGATCTGTTCATTCGTCATCTGATCCTTGTATATGTAAGAACTAATTTTGTTCTTCTGGGGTGTCGCTGTAAACAGGGATTTTCTCTTTACTTGTGAGGAGGAACTTGGTCTTGAAGGAGGATCATCTGGTGTTGTTGGTCTACTTGAGGTGGGTGTTGTCGCTCTGTATGTAGATGTTGGTGTAGTTCGAAAATATGAACTAACAGGTGGATGGTCCTTCTCTGCACACTCCAAAACACTACTAGTTGGTTTAGGTGACTTAGCAGGTATTTTGACATCCATTGCTTTTGGTGAGTCAGGTGACTCACAAATAGTTTCCTCATCAGAATCACCTTCCTCTGTCTTTTTTTCAGTATTTAAATACAGTCAACCCTCACTTTACGCGGTTAATGTAACCCACAGGGTCCCGCGGAAAGTGAGGAACGCGTAAAGTGAATAACATAACATATGGGATTAATTGAAATAGAGTCCGGGCCGACCCCCAAACTCCACTTTTTGACGACACACAACTATGCTGTAGTAAAAATTTTATCTTAACTTTATGATGGTATGAAAAAACAAATAATATAGAAGAGGTTAGGTTAGGAAAAATAAAGGTTAACATAGGAAAAATAAAGGTTAGAAAACTAAAAGCTAGGTGGAACACTTATGTTAGTAGACGAGATGGGTCGGCGTACGGGGATGGAGGCTGGTTCCGAGGCAGAGGGCAGGCTACTGGCACTCAGGTGAATCACCATTACTAGGTGCATCACCATCACTGTCACTTACAGTTGTCAGGGCTATCCTGACAAATCCCTCAAAGTCATCTTCACTGTCACTATTGTATGTATATTATGTATGCTGGACTATATATTATGTATGTATATTATGTATGTGCTCCATTTGTATTATTTATTCAGCCTAGCTAGCAGCGTGTGGCAATGTTATTACCATATCCCACATGCTTAATTAATGTGCCTGGCGACGTATGGAAGCTGCTAATGTATCACTTGCCATACGTCGTCTATAGCAGTTGACAAGGAGCCTAGCTGAGGAGTGCTACCCCCCCTCTGTGTACATACTCTTATCCAGTAAACCGAACCTACAAAACTATACAGGTGTTTGTGTTCTCTCCTGTATATAGAACTTATTACCCAGAACACCTAACATGGCGCAGTGCGTAGTCTTACTGGATTATTACGAGTGATTAGTGCAAGTTTGTGGAAAGCCGGCTTATGCGGCTTATGACTCCCGCCTTTGTGTCAACCCCGCGTCATCCCTCGAAGAATTTCGCAACTTTGAGCAGTGTCAGTGACAGTGATTTTCTGTGAAGTGTTAAGTGCATTGTGTGTTTCGTGCCATTCATGTGTGACCTTGTTCGAACGGATTTCCAAGGTATACGGCATGTTCTGGGCATTTGTGGGGTGTAGAGCTCAGCGCACCCTCCTCTGACCGTTTACAGAGAGCGACTGAGCTACTCCTGTCTCCACCCCCCTCCCTCACAGCGCCGCCTCCACCCCCCCTCACAGCTGGGGCGAGACGCTCTGCCTGCCTGGGACACACACACATACATGTACTAACACTTGCTGACCGCGCGGCTCTCTTATATATATTTTATATATATAACCTACTTATCTGTGTGTATTTAATTAAATTTTTTGTCTGAAATCTTGTTGATACGACGGGCTGACCGGTCAACACTGATTTAAGACACAGTACACAGATGAAGTAGTTATGTCTCATGCCTTACGTAGCCGTGGAGCCAGCGCCTGGATGAGTCAAGCGGATGATAGTCCCGCAGAGATGGATGACCAGGCCGGCCCAGCTCCCACAACATCGCGCAGCCCTTCACCTCAACATTCAGCGTTATCTCCAGAGATAATTGCCTTAATGAAGTTTATGAGAGATGAGAGACGCGAGGATGAAGCTCACAGACGTTTGGCGGATGAGCACAGAAGGCAAGCAGAGGCAGAACGAGACCACCAACGGAGAATGGAAGACAGTGCACGGTTTGAAGCCTTGATATCTCGCCTCACTGTTAACCAAGCCCCTGGCTCTAACACTGCCTCGGTACTGAATGGTTCAGATACCTCGTCCATGCTTCCTTCACGCCCCCCAGCCCCACCTAAAGCAGCAGCTCAAACACCGCCCATCTTGGAGCCTGATGTAAATTTCCAGACTTGTCGCGAATGGCGGCGGCGGTGGGCTGATTATGCTACAATGGTGGATCTCCAGAGTTTGTCACAGCCTAAACAACTCATCCAGCTCATGCTGTGAGTTCAAACATTTTAACCCTCTTCTAAGCTACATCTGCTGGGAGGTACTGGACGTTCTACAACGGCACATCAAAGGACAGCAGAATGAGGCTCTGCGCAGGAGGGAATTGTTTAGCTGCAGACAGATGGAGGGTGAGTCTTTTGACGCTTTTTATGTACGTCTTAAGAGAGCCTCGGAAGAGGTAGATATATGTTTAGGCCACCACCAGCAGTGCGAGGAGACCCAGTTGAAGCAGGTGATCTTGATGGGTGTTAAGGATGAGGAACTTGTCCAACGCCTCACCTCCCTCGACTCTTCCTCTTCTCTTCAGGATGTGTTGACGATATGTCGCTCCTATGAGGCTGCCAGGTGTGCCACCTCTGCCATCCGAGCTCCCCCTACAGCTGTACGCGCTGTGTCCCGGTACAAGAAGGACAAGAAGTCTGCTCCTACGCCTTCGCCCACCACGTCCACGCCCGGTTCATTTTGTAACAACTGTGGTAAGCACCACGGAACACAGGTGTGTCCAGCTGCTCAGTCTACCTGCAACAGTTGTGACCGTATGGGCCACTGGTCGCTCACAGTGCGGTGCCCAGCTAAGTACGTACAGTGCAATGTGTGCGGTCGTCTGGGCCACTATGACAAGTGTTGCCCTACCCACGAACCCAAGGGACAGCGTCGGCGGAAGCTTCGGCGCCCTTCTACCAGTGAGGGCCGCCCACAGTCTCCCAATCAGAGGCACGACGACCCTGGACAACGCTGGAGCCATATTAGGAATGTGTACTCCTCGCATCCCAGGACCAAAGTCCCCCAGTACATCAGCGTCATCGTGACCTACGGCGGTGTGTCATCCCGTCTTCAGATGTTGCCCGACACCGGCGCTGATGCTACAGTCATCGGTCCCCAGCATTTGCGATGCTTGGGGCTCTCTCCAAGCGATCTAGGACCGCCTCCCGAGGACCTCTGCGTCACGGCAGATGGTTCACAGATGGCCCCAGCCCTGGGTTCACTCTATGCACATGTCACCTTTGGCAACAGGTCGTGTCAGGCCTGGATTGACGTGCATAACGGTGTCCCGACTCCTTTGCTGTCCTACAGACATTGTCAAGAGTTGGCCATCATCTCCCAGGACTTCCCCAAACCTATTCTTGAGGTAAGACACGCCAACAGGGTGCACGAAGGGAGCAGCAACTACCCTGCTGCCGCCCTACCCCTACCTCTGGCCAGTGACACCTCTCCTTCGGTAGTTGTCCCTGCTGCATCACGTCCCCACGCCTTGGCTCGCCTTCACGACAGCCACCGTGGAGCTGAGGCCACCAAACGACGTGCACGACAGACTGTGTTCTGGCCCGGCATCAACTCCGACATCTCCAATGTTGTCCGTGCGTGTGAGCCCTGCCAAGTATTACAACCCAGCCAGCAGCAGGAACCCTTCATGAGTGACGACAACCCCACCCGCCCCTTTGAGTCTGTGTCGGCCGACTTTTTCTGTGTGTCAGGAAAGTCCTTCCTTGTTATCGTCGACCGTCTCTCTGGTTGGCCGGTTGTCATCAAGTGCGGTAATGACACGACGTCTGCCGCCACCATCAGCAAGTTCCGCCACTACTTCCGTGACGTGGGCGTTCCTGTGCGCCTGCGAACCGACGGAGGGCCCAGTTCACAAGCCGGGACTTTGCTGTGTTCCTTGACCGATGGGGAGTCCGGCATGTGTTGTCATCGCCCCATTACCCGCAGTCCAACGGGCCACGCTGAGGCTGCTGTCAAATCCCTGAAGCACCTCATCCTTAAGGTGGCCTTCTGGGAACATTGACTCGAGGCCTTCGACCGGGGTCTTCTGAGAACTCCAACACACCTAACTTCACCGGACGCTCCTGCCCAGGTTTTGTATGGACGCCCCCTTCGTTCTTGTGTCCCTGCTCACCCTCAATCCTTCTCCAAGGAGTGGCAGGCCAAGACAGAGGATTGTGATCGCCGAGCCGCCGAACGTGTTCAGGACGTCGTCGCCCGCTACAACGACCACGCCAGTTCTCTCCCCAGGTTGAGTGTCGGCACCTAAGTCCGTGTTCAGGACCCGACCTCCCTACGTTGGGACAAAGTAGGCGTAGTCATGGGTCTCGGCAGGTCACGGGACTACCAGGTGCGGTTACCCAGTGGTCGTGTGTGGTGGAGGAACCGCCGTTTTCTCCGCCCCGTAACAATGCCTTCTGCTGACCCCGCCACCAGTGTTGAGTCCCATACCCTTCCCAGTGATGAAGTCCCTCGACGCTCAGAACGGATCCAGAAGAAAAGGTCCGCTCAAGACTTTGCTATGAGCGTATAGGGGGGAGGGAGGTGTATGTATATTATGTATGCTGGATTATATTATGTATGTATATTATGTATGTGCTCCATTTGTATTATTTATTCAGCCTAGCTAGCAGCGTGTGGCAATGTTATTACCATATCCCACATGCTTAATTAATGTGCCTGGCGACGTATGGAAGCTGCTAATGTATCACTTGCCATACGTCGTCTATAGCAGTTGACCAAGAGCTTAGCTAGGGAGCAGTGCTACCCACCTCTGTGTACATACTCTTATCCAGTAAACCGAACCTACAAAACTATACAGGTGTTTGTGTTCTCTCCTGTATATAGAACTTATTACCCAGAACACCCAATAACAACTATCACTGGCTTGGGCTGGCTGTGGTGGGTTGCGGGCGAAGAAATCTGTTATGCTTTGCTGACGGCTGGTGTTGATGTTGTCGTGATACACCTTGATGTAGGGCTCCATAGTCTGCAACAGCTGGGTAGTGAAGATTTCATACCTGTTTGCGTCAGGGTCGTCGGAAAGGAGGAGCTTGGCTTTCTCGATACACTCGATGGCATCCCTAACATTACTATGGGATAAGTGTTGTTCTTCTTGGGATGACGCACCACCTGCCTCTTTACTGACGTCGTCATCATCATGTAACATCTCCTCGGTAGTCACATCAGGTTCCATTATCACCTCCATGATGTCGTCGTTGGTGGTCTCGGGGAAGCCTGGAACTGTAAAACACTGCGCAGCTTCTCTGGCAAGGTCCACTGCTACTGCAACAGTCTGAACCTCACCAGTCACAGATTAACTCCTCCTCTCACCTGGTATTCCATGCAACACATGTCTCCATGCGTGACGAATTGTAGCAATAGACAGCTGATCCCATGACTCCACCAAGAAGTCCACAGCTTTCTTGATGTTAAATACTCTCCAGAATTGTTTGAACAGTATTTTTTGCTGTGCCAACTGTTGATCCTCATCTTCTTCGCTCTTGCTATCGGTGGTGGTGTCATTCAGGTTACGCAACTCTTCCCTGGTGTTGGTGTAGTCGTTCAGGAGTTTGTATTTTTTCGTAGAGAATGCAGCTTTTACATTACAGATTAACTCTTGGTCCATGGGCTGTAATATAGACGAAGTGTTGGGAGGAAGGAAGACCACTTTTACGTTGGGGTGACGATCTAACAGTAGGGGCGAGTGTCCTGGTGCGTTGTCCAGCAGCAACAAAATCTTGAATGGCACATTCTGTCGCTCACAGAATTTCTTTACATCAGGAACAAAACAGCCATCAAACCAGGAGAGGGACAGTGTAGAGAACATCCACGCCTTACTTGCGGTCAGCCAGTGGACATTTAGCTTGGTCATGTCCATGGTTTTGTAGGCGTGCGGCTTGCGTGCTGTGTGGATCACCGATAACTTGAGCTTACAGGTTCCGGAGGCATTGGTGGTAAACAGGACGGTGATGCGTTTCTTCTGCATCTTCCGGCCCCGAATCTTGCTGGCATTCTTTACAACGAAGGACTTGGAAGGTAGCTTTTTCGAGAAAAGACCAGATTCGTCCATGTTAAACACCTGGTCGTCGGTGTACTGTCCTTTCTCCATATTCTCACGTAAAAACGGAGGAAATTCCCTAGCCGCAGCACGGTCAGCACTCGCTTCTTCACCACCAATGTTTATATTGGTGATCTTGTTCCGGATCTTAAACCTCTGTAACCACCCAGAGGAAGCATTAAAGGGTTTGGGCTCTGTAATTCCCATCTTTCGTGCCACTGCAATGTACAGTTCACGTGCGTACTCCTTAACAGAGCGCGTGTCGACCGCCATGTTCCGTCGCGCCTGACGCACCAAGTACCTCACAAGTAATTTTTCTGTCTTTAGAAGCACCTGGTTGTGAAAATACTTGATCATAGAAGCACCTGTAGACTTTGTGATCTTCATGTGCTCCTTTATCTTGGCTGCATCCTTCTTTATTGTTCGAATCGTAGATTCATTCACACCATGCTGGCGCGCCAAATCAACCTGCCTTGTTCCTTTCTCCAACTCTTGGATGATGGTATACTTCACCTCGTAGCTTAAGGAACGTCGTGTCTTCTTTGGCTTAGTGCCGCTGGGTCCAGGTAAGGAAAGGTTTCTCTCTGGGGGCGGTGGTCCGGCGGAAGCCATTTTACAGTGCCGCTGGGTCCAGGTAAGGAAAGGTTTCTCTCTGGGGGCGGTGGTCCGGCGGAAGCCATTTTACAGAACAATGGATACACGTTTACACGGTTTGGCGTGGAGGGATGAAACTGGCGCGGCTAGGTCAAGCATCGTCTTTCCTCCCTCCCTCCCTCCCCCGGGTGGACACGTCATAATACTTTAAGCCAATTACAGCTAGCAGCAGAGGGGGGTAGGGATGCATGGCCAATCACAGTCCAATACGTCATATGACGTCAGTGATAACGCAACAAAGACACACTGCGCAACCTTACCGCGCGGCTTGCCTAGGAGGAGGGAAGGAGAGGCGAGAGCACAGGCAGGCAGGCGGGTGGGGCGAATCTAAAAATAGCGTCGTGCCAGACACACTCCGCGTAATGGGGTTCACGCACCGCGTAATGTGAGCACGTTAGGTTCTGGCAGGGCACCGCGTTAACGTGGAAACGCGGAATGTGGGACCGCGTAAAGCAAGGGTTGACTGTATTTCAGTTTAATGTTATCACCACATTTATTACACTTTTCAATATGTTTGGCCATTCGTGTGCTATTTTTTGCCAAAATTAGGTTGCAAAAATTGCATTTTACCTTGGAGTTTTGAGTCCCCTGAGATGTTTTTAAAAAGACTGGCCACAGCACTCTTCTTTCTTCCAGGCATGTTTTCAATAAATTCTTATTTTCCAAATAATATAGCTACTGCTGAATGAGACAATATAAGGTTAAATATAACACTAGAAAATACAATGCCAAGCCTATATATAGATTATTCCATGGGTGGAGCAAGATGACAAAAAAAGAATATGATTTGATAATTTGAAACAAAGTTAATATCATTGGACAACTTGACAATTATTAGAAATATTATTACCTTATTGGACATAGGCCTACATGTGGGTGGAGCAAATGATATGATTGGTTGAGGTAATAGCCTACTATGTGACCAAAGAAAACCCAAACAGAACTTTGAGATTTCACACATTATAAATATGTTAGAACTGTTATTTCAAAACAAATGCAAAGTTATGAATTTATTAAAATTTGTAAATATTTCAAGTTACATTAAATTGTTTGAATTTTAAACTAAATAATTTATGATGAATTTAATTAAAAAGCAAATGAGTTTCAAATTTAAAATAAGTAGCTACTCTATATTCAAAATTTAGATCTTGTATAGCTAAGTTTAATGAAGGCCAAAACTTATGGAAAATAGAAACATTGACCTGGTCTGCTCTGTGCTGGTGGACCATAGGCCCAATAAAATTTAATTGGATTTTTATGACCTGCAGATCTAGGCCATAGGCGGTATAGGTCCAATAAACATTAGCTAATGTGTTTTTATGACCTAGAGATGTGAAGATATCTAGGTCATAAGCGGTATAGGTCCAATAAACATTAGCTAATGTGTTTTTATGACCTGCAGGTGGGAAGATATAAACAGTGGCGTAGCTAGAGTGTGTGCTGCCCGGGGCGGCCCTTGAGTTTGCCGTGCCCCCACAAAAAATTCATATTGCACAGTGACTCACTCTTATTTATATATATATATATATATATATATATATATATATATATATATATATATATATATATATATATATATATATATATATATATATATATATATATTAAATAGTTTGTGTACCATTATAATATTACTGTACTTTCACATACTCAAATATAGTATGCTTTAAATACACCCCAAACATACTTAAACTTTATAAGTAACAGTTAAACAAAAAGCAAAAACGACATATAGGATAGGGAAAAAAGTAAAAAAGTGTAAAAAATTAGGACCATCTTTATTTCTGAAATTAAAACTACAACTTTACTTTCACATACTCAAATATAGTATGCTTTAAATACACCCCAAACATACTTAAACTTTATAAGTAACAGTTAAACAAAAAGCAAAAACGACATATAGGATAGGGAAAAAAGTAAAAAAGTGTAAAAAATTAGGACCATCTTTATTTCTGAAATGAAAACTACAACTTTCTACAAAGTAACTTTTCTTGTTTTTTTGTTGGCAAATTCTTCAATGACATTGTCAAAAACTATTTTATCTGTCAATTGTCGCTCTATAGACAGTATGGCAAGATTTCTCAACCGCAAGGTGCTCATAGTAGATCTTAAGTAATTCTTGATCAGTTTTAGTTTCGAAAACTCCTCTCACAGGTAGCAACACTAACAGCAATTGTGAGGAAAATCCTCAGCATTATTACTATATTTGGAACCGAGTTCCCAAGGTTATACTTTTGAATAAACTGCAAAAGTTCAAGGGGGCCTTCTTTCCACGTCTGGGTGGCTTTCGTCTGGGGGGCTTTTGTCTGGGTGGCTTTTGTCGGGGGGGGCTTTTGTCTGTACCCCAGTGAGGATAGTGTCTTAGTATAAAATCGCAATGCTGTGAAACAAAATCTTAATATTTAATCTCAGTACCGCAGCAAGTCACATCAATATTTTTTAACCAATACTTTAATATTTCTTACCTTATAGTATTATGTCTTCCAACGAAGTAAATAACTGGATCGAAAACACAAGAGAACTTAAAAGTCGTCTAGCCTCCCCTCGTCTTGTCACGATGGAGACTTGTGCAGAACTGAAGTGAATTGCTTGTAACTGGTGGATTGGTCGGCTGTACATGAACTGATATGACCCGAGACTGCATGGTTTTGCAGCTACTGGAGACGTTAATCCTTCCCTTTGTATCGGCGGCAAGTTAATCCTCGTCGTATCTGACCTAACACCTGACCCACACCACATGAGCTCACTGGCGTACTTGTTTGAAGTTGTTTCCTTAATCCTCAACAGGTTACAGGTTGTGTGTGTGGCGGGGGGCCTCATAGCAAGGGTGTAGCTCATGACGTGGCCGTGATGATGTGGGTCAGGTGTTAGGTCAGACACGACAAGGATTAACTTGCCGCCGATACAAAGGGATGGATTAACGTCTCCAGTAGCTGCAGATATGGGTGATGAGCAGACCCAAAAGTGCCGCCTGGGGCGGACCCACCCCCCCCCCACCCCTAGCTACGCTAGTGGGTATAAACCTTACTGGCCTTTTTATGGCATGCAGACAGAAAGCTACCTTAGGTGACTATAAATGTATTAAGAATTATTTCTTTAAGGTCTCCCCTCAGGTGACTCCTGTACCCAAAGGCATGTAAGCTAGCTAATATCACCCTACTGTATAACTTTATATAATAGGCTAGTAGTTATGAAAGGAATATAAATATGCTTTATTTGTAAAAACGTTATACACTTTGCAAATTTTTTAAAATTTTCCTTAATGCTAATCTTAACATCAATTATTATTAGCCCTATATCTAACTTAAATTATTAATTAACTATAATTTACTACTGTAGCACATATATAGTAATGCCTCTTTGATAGTATAAGCATACAAATTAATTGCAATATTTAAAAACTTAATAATAAAAGTACAGATAGTTTATAAAGATAATACAATATGATAACTATGGGTGATTAAGTTAAATGTTTATTGATATAAATGTGAATTTTGTAAAAAAAATATTATAAATGTTTGTAAATATGTTTTCTGGAATGGGATGCAATCTAGAAACTATGCTTCTAGAGGTTGCTGGGGCATGCTTGACATGTTTATAGTTCAATTAGTAGATAATAAACCCTTTACCTTGAATAAATAATTTCCATTTCATTTAAAACACAATAAATGAAAAATAAAACACAAATTTGCAAAGAACATGTTCTGTTAAGCAGTTTTTTTTTTTTTTTTTTGCAATCAAGAAATTATGCTTCTATAGCTATCTGGGGCATTATTAACATGTTTATATAGTTAAATTAGTAGATAATGAACTCTTTAACTATGAATAAATAACTAACATTTCATTTAAGACACAATAAATGCTAAATAAAACACAAATTTGCAAAAGTGATTTTCTTGGCCCCTGTTTTTTTTGCAAAGTTTTTTTAAAACGATCCGTTTTTTTGAGTAGCAACTCGATTTATGAAACAAACAAACAGCGACTCCACACACTGCCCTGTGGTACCCCGCTTGTGACGGGTACAGATGATGATTTCGTGCCATTAATCACCACACACTGCTTGCGGTCGTGTAGAAAGTCTTCTATCCACTCTAGGACATTTCCCCGAATTCCGTACCCTTCCAGTTTGATTTTCAGCCTTTCATGAGGTACACTGTCCAAAGCCTTGGCAAAATCTAGGTAAATATTGTCGATATTACCACCCCGTTCCAGAATATGGGTCCAAATATCCAATACCTTGAGCAATTGTGTTAAGCAGGAGCGTCCCAGCATAAAACCGTGTTGGCAATACTTTACAAGGTTGTTTCGTGGAGTGACGATCGTCCTTCTTGAAGATAGGACTCACATAAGCCACTTTCCATTCACTGGGGACCATTTGTTCATCCAGGCGTTTACAGAACAGGATCTTCGGGGGCTCTGCAAACTCGTTGCACAACTCTCTTAGCACTCTAGGATGTACTGTAGGGTTTTGTGATATTATGTTGTCCAACACTCAGGATGGATGGATGGAAACTCTAGGTGGTGGTTTTCTTATATAAAATATCTTATATACAAGACAGTCTGGTGCTGGAGATGCTGTGTGGTGAGAAGCTTGGTCAAGAGACACGTTCAGTGAGTAGCGTGCTTGAGGAGGTATCTGTGCAGGAGTTTCGTTAGAGGAGATGTTTCGTGTTGCTGTCCTCCAGGTTGAATGAGACCTGGACAGCGAGGAGCTTGCTTGGAGGAGGTGTTGCGTGTTCAGGAACGTAGGGCAGAATGAATCTCGATGGAGAGAGTGCGAGCCTCTATACACAGCTGCCGGAAGTAAACCTGTGGGAACTTGCCGGTTTCTTGACTCCGTTGCTAGGGTTGGCTAGTTGCAACTCATTCTTCCATAAAATGTTTGCAGATGATACCAAGTTATTCAGATATATTAAAAATCTATTGAACTGTGAAACATTACAGAACAATCTCTGTCAGCCTCAGGCCTGGTGAGATTAAAATTTCCAAAATGCAAGAGGATGCACCTTGGTCCTACTAATGGCAAGGAAGAGTATCGCATGTCCTTACATGATGAAAACATGTTCCCTAACAGAAACTAGATGTGAGAAATATCTGGATGTTTATGTTAACAATAAACTAAAGTTCTCAGATCATTGTAAGAAAAAGATGAGTCTTGCTAGTTAACTAGTAGGAGACTTCTTTGTACATTCTACACATACAGTACTTAGATGGTTCATCTCTCATAAAGCTTTCCAAAAGTGTAATGTTACCTCGTGTAGTAATTCTGATCTCCAAGAATGTTCAAAGGAGGGCTGGTAAACTTATGTCAGCATTCAGACATGTCACTTATCAAGAGAGATTAGAACATCTAAACTTGCCTAATTTATATTACAGAAAGAAATGGAGTTATTTAATTTAATTTTTTTAGTGCCAAGGGCGTTTCACAGTCAAATGTACAGTCCCCAAAAAGTATTGTTATATTTTCTGTCAATACACTTTGAAGTGCTTGACGAAATGCTTTGATATGATCCCTAGTGCATCATAGTAAGTTGGTACTCCTGCTCGCCATACCAGCAACAGGTAGAGATGGGGCTACGACTGGGGGAGGGAGTCATCCTTGTATGGCATGCTAAATACTGTACTTCAATATAACAAGAAATCCATTAAGCTATACAGGTATTAATTTATATATCATGTTGGGTAGAAGCAAGGCATATGTAGACAACCCACTGACTGATGATTACAATAACACTGAAATATAGTATACATTAAATGGAAATGCTTCAGAATATCATAACTGAGACAGACCTCAAAAAACAGAGTTTCATTAATGCAGGTACTGTACTGAGTTTCACAATATGCCTACTCGTGTTGTTCATCATATGTCTGATTTATATAGAGTGACTAAGCAAATGGTACTTGATACTAGAGTGAACAGCTACAACATTATACAATATATTGGTCTATATGGGATCTACCATGCTACTGATTGCATTGGTTTAACACCAAAATAAGATTTTAAATCAAGGGAGCTTGCAGGCAACAGAACCCCTATTCACCTATAGTAAGACATTTGTTGTTGTAGGCTTCAGTGTGGCACCAGTTGTTTCATGGTGCCTAACTCATCGTGATAATGTGGGTTCATTCAGCCAGTTCACAGTGCTATCTCACTTATGTATACTAGAGTGTGTCATAGGAGGGAAGATCAGCTAAAACTAATGGCCCATCACTTTTTTGGTAGATTTTAGTGTATATAAGCAGAAAATAATTTCAGTTTCAATATTTTGCAACCTTTTGCTAGGTAAATTTTAGCGTGAAATTTATCGAAAATCTAACGTACAGCTGCATTAGTGCATTACAATTAAATAGTGAACATTGCTTTCTTGACTTCATTCTTAACAACCCAACTAACAATATTTTTTTCTGTTTCAGATTCTGATGCATTTATAAGTTGATATTATAGGATGGCTGCTTGTGCCAGGGACGAGGAACCAAAAATCCAGCCATCTCAGTCACTATCTTGGTCTGGGAGAGAGCTCCCTAGCCGGAGTTGCCTACATTGAGAGATGCTTTGAGATACGGTGTTTTAATCAGGCACCAGTGAAAAGAACCAAAGAACTTACATCAAACAAAGACATTGCCAGTGATATGACCAAAGCTGTCTTGGCACAGTACACTCTTGGCTAACGCCTGTCTAAGCCTCCAGTCATAACAACAAGTCAGAAGAAGATTAGTGAGAGACTGCTAGCCAGTTGGGGAAAAGGGCAAGAGATATCTCTTGGGAGAGAAAACTGCAGTTATGACAGCTTTGCTGCCAACTGACCTGTTATTTGACATAATTACTTGTGGCAGCTCCAATTGTTCTCTGTCCTGAGTTTGGATGATCGTGACTGTAAATCCGAGGCCCACATCTCCTGTGGTTTGCAGTAAGCGTGAACTGAAGATTCCTAGATCGAACTGGCATTTGTCAAAGCACAGAGAGAGAAGACTGGCAGTAGGGGCCTCAAGGATTTCTAGCCAAGATATTCCGGAGTCCAAGAGACAGGAGGCTGCCACAGAGAGACAAGAGGAGAAGAGTTGCCGAGGAAAAGAGACTTGAGAAGGCCCAGGGTGAGGTAAAAAAGGCCGATGATTGGAGTCAAGCTGATTCAGAGTTTAATGACTTCCCCATGGCTGATCCGAGTGCTGACCAGGAGAATGGTGACTTTGACCCTAACCCAGAAAATAATGATTCCAAACCTTCCAGGCATAAGATTCGAAATAGGAAAGATATCCCGAGCATAGCTCTGGCCAGCATGCGACACCACACTGGTCCCAGAGAAACTGCAGAGATAGCAACAGCTGCCTGGGTTGACGGTGGTTTGATAACACCTGATGATGTTCACCTGGTGATAGATCATAACAAAGTAAGGAGAGCTCAGGAGAAACTTGTCAGTAACCTAGAAGAGGAGTTTGATAAGGGGATAAGAGAAAATGGAATCAATTGTTTGTTCTTTGATGGGAGAAGGATGACACTAAAGTGTTCATGAAAGTTGGAGATTCTGACAAGTTGTTCCCTGCCATGGTGAAGGAGGAACACTACTCCTGCTGCAGTGAACCAGGAGGGAAGTATTTGTGGAATTTCACTCCAGAGAAAGGTGACATCAGGAAACCAGCTGAGATAGTGGCAGATAACATTGTGAACTGGCTCAGAGAGAGGAACGTAGACCAGACCCTGCAGGCCATTGGAGGGGACAGCACCAACACGTACACAGGGTGGCAAGGGGAGGTCATACAGTGGATAGAGCGGAAGATTGGGAGGAAGCTGGTCTGGATTGTTTGTGACCTCCACACCAACGAGTTGCCACTCAGACATCTGATCCAGGAGCTGGATGGCAAGACGCTTTCAAACAACAGATGGTCTGGTCCTCTTGGCAAGATGCTGGACTCTGCCACTGAGTTAGAAATAAATCCGAGCTTTGAAAAAATCACAGTTGGCCCTCCACTCGTTGAGCTTGCACATACTGTCATTGACGACCTGAGTACTGACCAGTACTATGGTTACATGATTTGCAGTGCCATCAAAACTGGGGTCATGGCTGATAGACTTGCTTACCTGCAGATAGGTCCAGTCTCACATTCCTGGGTGGCTCTGGCAGCTCTCAGGTTCTGCAGAATTTGGGTCGCTCATCATAAACTGAAAGGGAACCAGCCACAGCCTGAGACTTGTTAATCCAATTCATCGTGGTGTCTACTTGCCAAATTGGTTCAACACCAAGGTCAAGTCATCGTTCACTGAAGGTCCGAGAGGCATGTTCTCTTCCAGCTTGAGCTCCTGAGTCAGCCAAGGAAGGTTGTTCAGATTGTGGAGCAGACTGGCAGGGAGATCTTCCTGGTATGCTCATCCAGGAAGACGTTCTGCAGACAATGCTCTGCAGTAAGGATGAGGAGGAAAGAAGAGTGGCAGTCAAAAAAGGTCTTGGATATGAGACTTACATGAGAGGATCTGGGCATGACAGATCAGTTGGTGACGATTCCTTCAGGGGTCAGGAAGACTCCTGAAGTCAATCTACAGTAGGTGCCAAGACCCTCACTGATCTCATAGATCTGGATAACATCCAGGCTGGCAGTGAGCCCCCTCTTACCTGCAGCCTCACCAATGTTCAAGTCAGAGCTTTCCTGGACAACCCCATGCATGTCCCTGCCTGGCCCTCACACACCCAGAGTATAGAGCGTTGTGTACAGCAAGTGAGCGAGGCCAGCAGTCACGTGTACAGCCAGGAGAGGAGGGAAGGCTACATCCGAGCTCAGGTGGTCAGCAAGGAGGTGATGAGTAGAAACAGAAGCAAGAAAGACATGTTCTCTATGGTGTGCAGCAACACCGGGTCGTAGTAAGTAAAACCGGTTTTTTGTATTTGATGATTTTTGTTTTCCTAAAAGATATTAAATTTAATAAATGTGTCAAGATCATTCGTTTCACTATTCTGGATCATTTTTTCATCTCTTAATTAACCTGATACATTTACTTCACTTTAACCATACCTTTGGTGGTGTTAGTAAAAGGGTAGAATACTGAATTTTCTCATAAGATTTCAAGTTAAAATTTACCTAGCAAAAAATGAAAACTTTTCAAATCTGAAGATATCACATGATTCTGCACATAGAACTACATCATTAATACCATGGGCCGATTTTTCAAACTCAAAAAAAAAAAATTCGCCTCCGTATGACACACCCTAATGTATACTCATTGTGAGGGGCAATAATAGCACTTCTCACATCTTGCGATGTCTCCCCCAATAATTCCTTGCCCTAATCAATGTAAGACCCCTTTGATGACTGGCATGGTGGCGTTGGTGTCCATTTATGACACCCACTCTGATTATGTAATATATGATCAGAAGCCTCAGAAGCTTCACATCATTCGAAAACATATATACTCATTCATGCTCAAAGGTCACAGATGTAGAACTACCAAGCATTCAGAAACAGCTCGAGTAACATTGCTCAGAGTGTCTTGAATCACATCAACCCCATGGCAAACGATACTTTTTTGGTGGGTGTACATATCTGGAGTTAGCATATGGTTGCCACACTCGAGGTCACAGCCTCATAGAAGCTCTCAGTACAGAAAACTGTCAAAGATACTTCTTGGTAGTAATAGTTCTGGACTCATGGAGGAACCAGCTACATATTTTTGTGACCGAACCAATGTGAGCTTTAATTCCAGATTTTATATCTGGTACAGATTCAGATGCATTCAAGTGCCTATACATGCCTAGTGCTTTACTTTCCAAACATTTATAACTGAGAAGTGACTGACTAGTAAGCTGAGAAGTAAAGCAATTAATAGGAAATGAAGTAGAAGAAACTTGAGTATGGAGGTGGTTCTTCAAATCATCACAGCACAACCCTTAACTGCCGGAGGGCATGAGAGAGGGTGTGGCAGTGATGCATATTGGCATATACCTTACCGGTATTCAGTATATGTAATAATTGTTGCCACCTAGGCATAAATTTGTTTAAGGTGTAGAAGCTGTCGCCAACACCACAATCACACACTGAGTTAATGAGCGGCATGACTCAGTGTCAATGAATAGTCTGAGAAGACCGGACAACTCGCCAACTGCACTGGCTAACAATTCCCCCGGAACACGATCCACAAATCGATAGACATTCAGGTTCCCATTTACTGCTTGGTATGCAGAGGCAATTGGCATAACTTTTACCTTTTTACTTTTATCCTCTTCGCCACTGATCGGCTTGTTAGCCACTTGGGCGATCGGTCACGTCTCTTTTCCTTTATATTCTTCACCAAAAGGTCGGCTCGCTAGCCGCCCGGGCGATCGGTCACGTCTCTGTCACGCACTGTTGGCAAATACTGGGCATGCACCGGCTCCTGAATGTACCTGAACCCGCTCCAGTGTTGGTCAAGTCTTCTCTTGAAAGAGCTCACACTCGGTACCGTCACAACACTCTCTGGTAGATTGTTCCAAGAGTTTACAACCCTCACTCCGAAAAAGTTTGCCCTCACGGTTTTCCGGACTTGCGGCTTCTTCAATCTTGAGCTGTGACCCCTTGTGGGGCGAGCGTCCGCCAGCTCCAAGTAAGGACACTCAACTGAGTAGTGCCCCCTGAGATGCTTATAAACCTCAACTAGGTCCCCCCTTGCCCATCTGTAGTATAAGCTAGGCAAGTTCAGGCGCTCCAATCTCGCAGGGTAGCTGAGATGCCGAAGTGCAGGCACCAGCTTGGTGGCCCTCCTTTGAACATTTTCAACCAACTGACAGTCCCTAGCATATCTCGGGGACCAGATGGGGTGACAGTACTCCAGATGAGGAAGCACTTCACTCCTGAAGATCGTCACGAGGGACGGACCGTCTAAATATCTGAACGACCTTCTTATAAGACCCAATAATTTATTTGCCTGATTTACCTTCTTCTCACAATGGCCCGAGAACTTCAGCTCATTGTCAACATACACACCTAGGTCCTTCTCACACACAGTCTCAACTAGTACATTTTCTTCATCCCGTTGGGACATATGGTACGCCTCCTTACCGTTGGTACGCCCCAAGTGCATCCTCTTACACTTCGTGACATTGAATCTCAGCAGCCATTCCTTCGACCATTCCTGGAGCCCACAGAGGTCCTTCTGCAGCTCTTCACAGTCCGCTTGGTTCTTAATTTCCCGAAATAACTTGCCATCATCGGCAAACATTTGTATGGAGGAGTGTACAACGTCAGGCATATCATTTATGAAACAAACAAACAACAGCGGGCCCAACACACTACCCTGCGGTACCCCACTTGTTACAGGTACAGATGACGATTTCGTGCCATTAATCACCACACATTGCTTGCGGTCATGTAGAAAGTCTTCTATCCACGCTAGGACATTTCCCCGAATTCCGTACCCTTCCAGTTTGATTTTCAGCCTTTCGTGGGGTACACTGTCGAAAGCCTTGGCAAAATCTAGGTAAATATTGTCGATATTACCACCCCGTTCTAGAATATGGGTCCAAATATCCAATACCTTGAGCAATTGTGTCAAGCAAGAGCGCCCCGGCATAAAACCGTGTTGTCAATCTTTTACAAGGTTGTTTCA
>NW_024757089.1:0-9244 GCF_018991925.1 Homarus americanus
TAACTAGTAGGGTTAGTAAATTTGCAGATGATACCAAAATGGGGAGAGTGATAAATTCAGACAGTGACTTTGAACACCTTCAAAGAGATCTAGATACCTTACATGAGTGGTCAGTAGACTGGCAAATGAATTTTAATGCTGATAAATGCAAGGTACTACAGATAGGGAAGACGAATACAAACGTTAAGTATAAACTAGGTAACACGGAAATAGAAAACTCAGATTGTGAAAAAGATCTAGGTGTATTTGTTATAACGACTTGGAGAACCTAGAAAACAATGTATTAAGCGTTCGCAACAAGGCAAACAGGATTCTTGGGGTTCATATCTGGGTCTGTAGATAACAGAACTGTGACGTTATCTTGAGCTACCTAGCATTAGTGAGGGTACATGGATTATGCGGTTCCAGTTCTGGTGTCCTTATTATAGAATGGACATAGATTCTTTGGAGAGAGTACAAAGAAAAGAATGACAAAAATGATCCATAATATTAGAAACCTTCCATATGAAGAAAGGCTGAAAAGCTTAGGCTTACATTCATTAGAGAGGCGTAGAGTTAGGGGAGATATGATAGAGGTGTACAAGTGGGTAAGTGGGATTAACAAGGGTAAAATGGAAGATGTTCTGAAGCTCAGTAATAACGAAATAACTAGAACAAATGGCTTTAAATTAGATAAATTCCGATTCAGAAAGGATATAGGCAAGCACTGGTTTGGAAATAGAGTTGTGGATATGTGGAATAGACTACCGAGTGCTATAGTAGGATCGGGGACGCTAGGGAGCTTCAAGACGAAGTTGGATAGGCACATGGAAGTGCTGGGATGGGTGTGAAAGGGATCTGCCCTGTATGGGCCAGTCGGCCTCCTGCAGTATCCCACTTTCTTATGTTCTTATGTTCTTATGTTACCGTATTTAACAGATATATATTGCTGGCAAGAGATCCATCACTCCTGACAGGGAGTAAGTTAGGGCCTCGGGCTTCGATTGTACAAAAATCCTTACCATGGATATACCAAAAGACTCCCAGGATCTGTTGACGACCGTCCATACAAAGGTGAATGAGAATTAAGTTAATAGACTACGAAAGATGCCGTAGAGACAAAAACGGAGAAACAAGGTGCTAAACAGGCTTCATGGGATTACGTGGACTACAACTGTCTCAGTTCCGGTAAGTACGCCAACTACCACAATTCAGGCAGTGATTCTGACTCAAACACCCATCACCAACAAGCCAAAATAGTTCAAATCAAAGATAATTCATCAGTTGAAAAACCGAGGATAGAAATTACCCAAAGCCCCTGTCTAGTGGACCCACAAGCAGTGGGGTGAATAGTGAAACCCCTGAAGACTGGCCTACCCTGGGTCCACCACGTAAGTTACCAAGTCAACCCGGTGGCTCAAGACAACCTGGTTTGCATCATCGGAGTACATTCCACGTAACAACAGCTTACGCCCAGCGTATCATATATGTCAAGCTTGTTTACCCTGAAAACTAAAATCCGTTGCACTTATATGCCCGGACCCGAGACTGGGCGAAGTCATGTCCTCATCACCGCAGGCTCAAGCTGTCTACATAGCTAGAAACAGGAAGGATATCATCGAAGCAGTCGTCGCCGGCGAATACTTGGCCATCCAAATGAAAGTGACTGACCAGCTGGTCCGCTTCCGCAGTCGAACGCTTTCTGAATACCTGGTGACTCGCTGTCTTGTGGGAGTTGACCACAAGTTGGCTAATGAACTCCCAGGAGTGCTTTGAACCCGAAGCTTCAAGAAAAATAGCTAGATGCTTAACAGAATTGTTATCCTTTGGGAATGGAACTGAGCTTCTTTGTCCTTATATCAATATGATTGTCTCCCTGTCTCCCATCATGCCAGCTCAATGTAATGGACTCCAAGCCTGTCTCCTGTTTCATATGCTGAGGGACTGGATATACATCAACCCACAGCTGGAGACAAGAGCTTTGCGTCTAGTGTTCGGGGTCCCGTGACTCGCGAGTGTGAGCTACGATTGGTCACGCGCTCCAAGTCATTCTCAGACATTCCCGACAACGGCGAACTAACTGATATGACGAAATGGAAGTTTCCCCGCTGTGATAAGGTGGGAGAAAATTATTTGGCTTGGCTGTGCCACAGACCGTCTTGCAACTCCAATTAAGCCCCCAGACACTCCGTATACACCTCTGCCACCAGATTTATTCGCCACTGACAAGATCTATATACAACTTCTTAAGAAAGAAATCGCCTCAATAAACACCCAGCTGGCGAACTTTAAGAAAGCAATGTTGGAACATTTGGAAATACAACAGGAAACAGACTAAAAACAGCAAATAGAAATTGACAAACTTAGGAAACTGGCTGAATCCGTCATTCGACAAAAAGTAGAAGCAGAAGAGAAGCTCAATAAGGACAGACATGGCCGAGAACGGCTGGTGAACTTGGAGAAACGGAAATAATCACAGTTCCCACGAGAATGAACTGGGGAAGTAAGTTATGATCATGTTGAGCAGAAATTTGAGCTAGGAGAACAGAAACACTTGCTCGAAAAATTTTACGAAATGATCAGACGGCAACATAAATTCCTTTGCCATCACTCTGCCGACTACGCTACTGCCACTGACCGCCAAAATCCCAACTCCTGCAAATAGACACTAATTCGGAGCTCGATAACAGGCCCCGTTAATAATTCACAATAGACAACCGGCAAAGTCCTCCCACTCATCATAATCTAGAGCAGCTCACATTTCTGTCCTGGAATTTACAAGGCCTCATCGGCCATTTCAACACCTTCTACTGGTACGTCCACACTCGTAACAGACGTCGTTCTTCTAAAAGAATCATTTGTCAAAGGCGCACAGTTTCACACCCTTAAGCTTCTTCCTGGGCGAGCATAAACTGATCAGAACGATCCGCGTCGAGTTCACCCAATGTCAACTCCAACAACTCAATGTGGCAGGCAGTCGCATTCATCTCTAACGTCTGTGGCCATGGATAAATCATGAAACCCGAACGTCTCCCAAATCCCACTGATAAGTCAATACTTGTGTACAAGGGCGATTTCAATGTTCGTTATCCTGATCTTCATGACCCCTTAGAAGAAGCAATCTGAATGGGACATATTTAGTAAACTTCGTCGACATCTATGGCATAATTAACCACACTCCACAAGGTCCAACAAATACTGTATTAAGGGTGGGACGCTAGACCACGTACTAAATGCTGGCCTTATTAGTGACAGGCTAGAGGCAAACCCTGTGCCCCAGGAATTGAGAAATATCCATGATTGCACCCGCTTAGATCACTGGAATAAGTTTGTCTCAAGCATTAATCACTCCACCTGTACTGCAGACATCTGGAAAGAAATCAATAGAATTAAGAAAAAGAAAAGAAGCCACTCACCACCACAACCCCGGGAATATGCTGAAGAACTGGTGGAATCCTGGGCCATCTAATCTCGAGTCACTACCCTACCCAAAGGAACACAAACCTGCCTCAAAGAGACCTTCATAGAGCGAGAATTTGCACTGGAAATCGCCTGTGCTGAACGCCATCCAGATGAAAACTACTTCATTACATCTGAGGAGCTGAGACGAGTCCTTCTCAGAGGGAAGGCTACAGCGCCAGGAGAAGATGGCAATTCGTATAGGACTCTTCGTTATCTCCTAAAAGTTCCCGGGTACCCCCTTCTCCACCTGTGCATCATGAGTCTTCATCAGGGTGTACTCCCACCAGTCTGGAAAACTAGCACCATTGTCCCCAAATCAAAGCCAGACACGACAAATTTTCAGCTAATCTCTATTACTTCAGCATCTGTAAGGTTTTTTAACAAAAACTCTTGGCTCGCCTCTTCTACATCTCGGACCGCTTCTCTCCTAACCTATATGGATATATGTTGGGCCGATCCACACACAACTGTCTCGCAGAAATCATGGCCACCACCAGGTCCGAAAGCTGTATTGCTTTCATTGACCTTAAAAATTTTACTCCAAATGTGGTGACTACTATATGCACTTTGTCTTGGATACTGAGTAGACCCAGAAATTTCCTCATTTTCACTATCCGGGTTATCATTGGACTGCTTAGGATGAGTTACATTGCTACATTCTGCAACTTTTCAAGAGGTGATGGTGAGCACAAATGGAAGGGGTCTTAGTCTATGAGCGGCCTTGTTTTATCAGTATAGAAGGTTTTGACCAAATGAACCAACACACCGTCACCCCTGTTGGTGATCCACTTTTTGATACGGTTAGAGAGAGAGAGTGAATCAAGGGATGAACCGCGCCTCGAGGGGTGGTACAGGGATGTTTATTGCTGACAGACCTCGAGGTCATTACCGTTATTGGAAATAAGTTGGGATAATTGGCGTGGAGTGGCGAGGTAGAGTTTCGTTTTCTCTGCGGATATTATGAGGTCTCACTGATGGGCAGATTCTTGAAAGACAGTGATGAGCTGTTGTGCAGTAGGCGTTCAGGCGAGGCTGCCTGCAAGCAGATGTCGTCAGCACAGATGGCAATCCGTTCTGTCACTCTCAGGGGGAGTGGACCTATTAGACGATGCTTGAGGATGTTAAATAATAGGGGGCTGAGTACCCCACCCTAAGGAGCGCCAAGCTTAGAGGTCTTATAGTCGCCGAAGGCGCGGCGATTCTCCAGGTTGCCCCGTATCGAGGTGAGAAGTTTACCAGTGATGCTGAAGGTGATGAGTTAATCTAGAATCAAGTTTCGGTTTGCGACATCAAAGGTTGCTTTAATTAAGGGATCTTCAAGTCTCCCCCACCTTCACCGGCCACCTCTCTAATGCCCTTCGAAACCTGCCCCATTGGCAGGACGAGACAAGAAGAGGATAAAAAATTCTACTCCAGACTACATTAACACTAATAGTACAGCGACAAGCATCACTACAGAAGATCAGTGAATTCACAACAGTCACCCCAGAGGATTCAATCCAATATACTATAGCGCTATCCGTCTGTCGGTCTGTCTGTCTGTCTGTTTGTCTGTTTGTGCAGCCGAAACGGCACAATCGTTTTTCATCAAACTTGGCAGAAAAATCGCAAAAATTTCGTAGAGTGGAACAAACCTGGTCCTATGTCGATGGTTTCTTTAGGAAGGCATTAGTTAACAATTATATTTATGACGGAAAACGATGCAAGTCAACGGACTTGGCGCACCCTCATTCGCTGGACGCTGTCAGCCCACGATTGCAGTTATCGTACGACTCCCTCCTCCCCACTTTTTTTCTTAGCCTACTTTTTTTCTTAATGTTGTTTGGATTAGTAAAGGACGGAAGATGAGTAAATAGAAGAATAAAGAAGGGAAAACATGAAATATTTAGAGATAACAGGTGGGGGGGAGCTGAGTTTCATCATGCATCTGGATGCTCAGTTTCAACGTTACCAGACAACCTTACACCTACAGTGTATACTTATTCCTGTGGCTGACTGTACATGGAAAAGAGATAATAACAGTAATGCATGGACAAGATGACTACAATAGACACAGGGTGAATATAAACAGTGAAACAGACAGGAGGTTGACAAAAATAGACAGATTCATACATGCACAAATAGACAATATGGCAACTAACATGACAGACAGACAGCTGACTGACTGGTTTGCATTACACAAACAGGCAGACATACGCCAACAACGGATAAGACAGACAGATTGACGACACAGAGTACAGACAGGCTTACATTCAAACAACCACAACCAATATTATCTCATATGCTATAGGAATAGCCGTGTGTCTGTGTGTGTGTCTGTTCTGGGCAACCGAAACGGCACGATCGTTTTTCATCAAACTTGGTGGAAAAATTGCTAAAAATTCGTAGAGTGGAACAAACTTGGTCCCATGTTGAAGGTATCTTTAGGAAGGCATTAATTAACCATTTTATTTACGCTGGAAAACAATGTTTTTGTACGCTGCCAGCTTTCCGGCGGTTGCGCGCTCGCCAAACACGAGCTTTCGAACTTTCACGCTCTGGTAAACTGTACCACCGGACTCGCCACCGGGCACAAAGTGCCAACGATCACTTGTCATCGTCTATACCGACGACTCCAACGGCTCACTACAGGACAGGTGTGTCGCCGAAGCAATGCGTTGTCTTCCGGATTGGGCGAGCACAACAAGATGTGAACTATAGGGCATCCTGGGAGTCATCACTCACTTGAGTCGATCACCTCACTCCGTCCCGTCTGTCAGGATCTAGTGAACTAAATCCAGCTTTGCCTTATAAGGGCGAAGACGGACACCCTTCTTATCCACTTTATAAGGATCCCATCACACATTGGTCTCCACAAACACGAATATGGAGAAAACCTTGCATAATCCGCCTGCACACTCCCTATACCTGATGACGCTTCAACCATAACTACTGTTCGAGACAAAACGCTCCTCAAGAAAGTCGCTCTTCAAATCATAAACGAAAAACGAAGTAAACAGCTAGGTGCCAGTGTTAGTTTTCTCCACTATCATAAACACAGTAACACAAAATATCAATACAGCCGATTAAAATGTCTGAATCGGTTCAGTGATGTAGTTGCTGCCAGAATCAGACTTGGCTCTAAGCCATATTGGGAACTCAAGAGAAATCCTTCTTTTGCACTTACAGAGTGTCGAATTTGGGACGAAAATGGAAACCACAGCCTTCAGCATTATTGTACATCTCAGAGTGTAGACCGAGTCGCACCTTGTTGCCACTTAATTAAATCTTTGACAAACTCTGTAAATTCATCCTCACTACCAATATTTAGGATACAATTTTCCTTTATATCCAAATTTGGGTATCATATAAAATACCTGCTCTAGAAAACCACTACTTAACTCATTTGTCATAGCCCACTCTTTGAGGTGCGAATTCAACTCTCTCATTCCTTACACCAACTTGCAGTCAACTTTGACTAAAACTTCAGGTGCAGATTCCTTATGAAGCGAGAATCTGTGTAAGTCAGTTTGACGTCCGGTTGGCCTCTGTGTGATGGACTTCCGTCACCTTAAAACTATTATTAACAAATAACTCCGCACCACCTTAGCAGACCACAAGTGATCGTGGGCCCTTCGTGCCCGGTGGCGAATCCTGTGGTACAGTTTACCGAGGTTGATATAATCATGGTCGTGGTTGTTATAATCATGGTCGTGGTTGTTATAATCATGGTCGTGGTTGTTATAATCATGGTCGTGGTTGTTATAATCATGGTCCTCGTTGTTATAAACATGGTCTTGGTTGTTATGATCATAGTCGTGGTTGTTATAATGATGGTCGTGGTTGTTATAATCATGGGCGTGGTTGTTATAATCATGGTTGTGCTTGTTATAACCATGGTCGTGGTTGTTATAATAATGGTCGTGATTATAATCATGGTCGTGGTTGTTATAATCATGGTCCTGGTTATTATAATCATGGTCGTGGTTGTTATAATCATGGTCCTGGTTGTTATAATCATAGTCGTGGTTGTTATAATCATGGTCCTGGTTGATATAATCATGGTCGTGGTTGTTACAATCATGGTCGTGGTTGTTATAATCATGGTCGTGGTTGTTATAATCATGGTCGTGCTTGTTATAATCATGGTCGTGGTTATTTATAATCATGGTCGTGTTTGTTATAATCATGGTCGTGGTTGTTATAATCATGGTCGTGTTTTATAATCATAGTCGTGATTGTTATAATCGTAGTCGTGGTTGTTATAATCATGGGTGGTTGTTATTCATGGGCTTGTAATCAAGTTGTTGTTATAATCATGGTCGTGGTTGTTTATAATCATGTCGTGTTATAATCATGGTCGTGGTTTATAATCATGGTCGTGGTTGTTATAATCATAGTCGTGGTTGTTATAATCATGGTCGTGGTTGTTATAATCATATCTGTGGTTGTTATAATCATGGTCTTGGTTGCTATAATCATATTCGTGGTTGTTATAATCATGGTCGTGGTTGTTATAATCATGGTCTGTGGTTGTTATAATCATGGTCGTGGTTGTTATAATCATGGTGTAGTTATAATCATGGTCCTGGTTGTTATAATCATAGTCGTGGTTGTTATAAGCATAGTCGTGGTTGTTATAATCATGGGCGTGGTTGTTATAATCATAGTCGTGCTTATTATAATCATGGTCGTGGTTGTTATAATCATGGTCGTGGTTGTTATAATCATAGTCGTGGTTGTTACCATCATAATCGTTGATGTTATAATCATGGTCGTGGTTGTTATAATCATAGTCGTGGTTGTTATAATCATAATCGTTGATGTTATAATCATGGTCGTGGTTGTTATAATCATGGTCGTTGTTGTTATAATCATAGTCGTGGTTGTTATAATCATGGTCGTGGTTGTTATAATTATGGTCGTGGTTGTTATAATCATGGTCCTGGTTGGTATAATCATGTCGTGGTTGATATAATCATGTCCGTGGATGTTATGATCATAGTTGTGGTTGTTATAATCATAGGCCTGGTTATTATAATCATGGTCGTGGTTGTTATAATCTTGGTCTTGGTAGTTATAATCATGGTCGTGGTTGTTATAATCATGGTCGTGGTTGTTATAATCATGGCCATGGTTGTTATGATCATGGCCGTGGATGTTATGATCATAGTTGTGGTTGTTATAATCATAGTCGTGGTTGTTATAATCATGGTAGTGGTTGTTATAATCGAGATCGTAGTTGTTATAATCATGGTCGTGGTTGTTTAATCATTGTCGTGGTTGTTATGTTCATGATCGTGGTTGTTATAATCATGGTCATGGTTGTAATAATCATGGTCCTGGTTGTTATAATCATGGCCGTGGTTGTTTTCATCATAGTCGTGGCTGTTATAATCATAGTCGTGGTTGTTATAAATATGATCGTAGTTGTTATAGTCATGGTCGTGGTTGTTATAATAATGGTCGTGGTTGTTATAATCATGGTCGTGGGAGTTATAATCATGGTCGTGGATGTTATAATTATGGTCGTGGGTGTTATTATCATGGTCGTGGTTGTTTAATCATTGTCGTGGTTACTATGTTCATGGTCGTTGTTGTTATAATCATGGTAGTGGTTGATATAATCATGATCGTGGTTGTTATAATCATGGTCAGTAGTTGTTATAATCATGAATGCGTGGTTGTTATAATCATGATCGTGGTTGTTATAATCATGGTCGTGGTTGTTATAATCATGGTTGTGACTGTTATAATCATGGTCGTGGTTGTTTAATCATGGTCGAGGTTGTTATGTTCATGGTCGTGGTTGTTATAATCATAG
>NW_024757090.1:0-23628 GCF_018991925.1 Homarus americanus
TACTTGTTCAGGGGATTTTGTTATACTTGACGAGGGGCCTTTGTTATATTCGATAAGGGGCCTTTGTTATACTCGATTATGGGACTTTGTTATACTCGACCAAAGGACTTTGTTAGACTCGACCACGGGGCTTTTTTATACTCGATCAGGGGGTTTTGTTAAACTCGATCAGGGGTGTTTGTTTTACTCGATCAGGGGACTTTGTTATACTCGATCAGGGGACTTTGTTATACTCGATCAGAGGATTTTGTTATACTCGACCAGGAGCCTTTGTTACACTCGATAAGGGGCCTGTGTTATACTCTATCAGGGGTCTTTGTTAAACGCGGCCAGGGGACTTTGTTTTACTCGACCAGGGGACTTTAGTATACTCGATCAGGGTACTTTGTTATACTCGATCAGGGACCTTTGTTATACTCGATAATGGGACTTTGTTATACTCGATCAGGGGGACTTTGTTATACTCGATCAGGGGCTTTATTGTACTCGATAAGGGGACTTTGTTAAACTCGATCAGGGGACTTTGTTATTCTCGATCAGGGCACTTTGTTATACTCGATCAGGGTACTTTATTATACTCGATCAGGGGACTTTGTTATACTCGATCAGGAGACTTTGTTATACGTTATCTTGGGACATTGTTATACGCCATAAGGGTCCTTTGTTATACTCGATCAGGGGACTTAGTTATACTCGATCAGGGGCCTTTGTTATACTAGATCATGGGACTTTATTATACTTGACCAGGGGACTTTGTTATACTAGATTCGGGGCCTTTGTTATACTCGATCATGGGACTTTGTTATACTCGACCAGGGGACTTTGTTATACTCGACCAGGGGGCTTTTTTATACTCGATCAGGGCGTTTGTTAAACTCGATGAGGGGGCTTTGTTGTGCTCGATCAGGGGACTTTGTTATGCTCGGCCAGGGGACTGTGTTATACTCGACCAGGGGGCTTTTTTATACTCGATCAGGGGGTTTTGTTAAACTCGATCAGGAGGCTTTCTTATACTCAATCAGGGGACTTTGTTATAGACGACCAGGGGACTTTGTTATACTCGATCAGGGGACTTTGTTATACTCGGCCAGGGACTTTGTTTTACTCGACCAGGGGACTTTAGTATACACGATCAGGGGACTTTGTTATACTCGATCAGGGGCCTTTGTTATACTCGATAATGGGACTTTGTTATACTCGATCAGGGGACTTGTTATACTCGATCAGGGGCTTTATTGTACTCGATAAGGGGACTTTGTTAAACTCGATCAGGGGACTTTGTTATTCGTGATCATGGCACTTTGTTATACTCGATCAGGGTACTTTGTTATACTCGATCATGGGACTTTGTTATACTCGATCAGGAGACTTTGTTATACGCGTTCTTGGGACTTTGTTATACGCCATTAGGGTCCTTTGTTATACTCGATCAGGGGCCTTTGTTATACTCGATCATGGGTCTTTATTATACTCGACCAGGGGACTTTGTTATACTCGACCAGGGGGCTTTTTTATACTCGATGAGGGGGTTTGTTATACTCGACCAGGGACTTTGACATACTCGATTAGGGGACTTTGTAATACTCGACCAGGGGACTTTGTTATATACGACCAGGGGACTTTGTTATACTCGATCAGGGGACTTTGTTATACTCCATTAGGGTCCTTTGTTATACTCGATCAGGGGACTTTGTTATACTCGATCTTGGGACTTTGTTGTACAGCATTAGGGTCCTTTGTTATATCGATTAGGGCACTTAGTTATACTCGATCAGGGGACTTTGTTATACTCGATCAGGGGGCTTTGTTATATTCGACCAGGGGGCATTTTCATACTCGATCAGGGGGTTTTGTTATACTCGACCAGGGGCCTTTGTTATATTCGATAAGGGGCCTTTGTTATACTCGATTATGGGACTTTGTTATACTCGACCAAAGGACTTTGTTAAACTCGACCAGGGGCTTTATATAGTCAGGGGGTTTTGTTAAACTCGATCAGGGGGTGTTTGATTTATTCGATCCAGGGACTTTGTTATACTCGATCAGGGGACTTTGATACTCGAGCAGAGGATTTTTGTTATACTCGGCCAAGGAGCCTTTGTTACGCGTGAGGGCCTGTGTTATGCTATGAGGGACTTTGTTGTTTTCGACGGGGACTTTGTTTACTCGACCAGGGGACTGTATACTTTCGATCAGGGACTTTGTTATACTCGATCAGGGACCTTTGCATTACTGCGATAATGGGACTTTGTTATTCTTGATCAGGGGACTTTGTTATACTCGACCAGGGGCCTTTGTTGTACTCGATAAGGGGCAGTTGTTATACTCGATTAGGGGACTTTGTTATACTCGACAAGGGGACTTTGTTATACTTGATCAGGGCCCTTTGTTATACTCGATGAGGGGACTTTGTTATACTCGATCAGGGGTTTTGTTATACATGATCAGGGGACTTTGTTACACGCGATCTTGGGATACTTTGTTATACGCCATTGGGGTCCTTTGTTATACTTTCGATCCAGGAACAGGTTATATACTCGATCAGGGGCCTTTGTTATACTCGATCATAGGTTTTATTATAAACCAGGGGACTTTGTTTATATACTAGATTCGGGGCCTTTGTTATACTCGATCATGGGACTTTGTTATACTCGACCAGGGGCCTTTGTTATACTCGACCAGGGGCCTTATTTATACTCGATCAGGGGGTTTTGTTAAACTCGATGAGGAGGCTTTGTTATACTCGATCAGGGGACTTTGTTATACTCGGCCAGGGGACTGTGTTATACTCTACCAGGGGGCTTTTTTATACTCGATCAGGGGGTTTTGTTAAACTCGATCAGGGGGCTTTCTTATACTCAATCAGGGGACTTTGTTATAGACGACCAGGGGACTTTGTTATACGCGATCAGGGGACTTTGTTATACTCGGCCAGGGACTTTGTTTTACTCGACCAGGGGACTTTAGTATACTCGATCAGGGGACTTTGTTATACTCGATCAGGGGCCTTTGTTATACTCGATAATGGGACTTTGTTATACTCGATCAGGGGACTTTGTTATACTCGATCAGGGGCTTTATTGTACTCGATAAAGGGACTTTGTTAAACTCGATCAGGGGACTTTGTTATTCTCGATCAGGGCACCTTGTTATACTCGATCAGAGTTCTTTGTTATACTCGATGAGGGGACTTTGTTATACTCGATCAGGAGACTTTGTTATACGCGATCTTGGGACTTTGTTATACGCCATTAGGGTCCTTTGTTATACTCGATCAGGGGACTTAGTTATGCTCGATCAGGGGCCTTTGTTATACTCGATCATGGGACTTTATTATACTCGACCAGGGGACTTTGTTATACTGGAACAGGGGGCTTTTTTATACTCGATCAGGGGGTTTTGTTAAACTCGATGAGGGGGCTCTGTTATACTCGATCAGGGGACTTTGTTATACTCGATCAGGGGACTTTTTTATACTCGATCATGGGCTTTGGTATACCCGATTAGGGGCCTTTGTTATACTCGATCAGGGGACTTTGTTGCTCTCGATAAGGTGACTTTTTTGTACTCGATCTGCGGACTTTGTTATACTCGACCAGGGGGCTTTTTTATACTCGATGAGGGGGTTTGTTATACTCGATCAGGGGACTTTGTTATACTCGATCTGGGGATTTTGTTATACTCAATCAGGGGTGTTTGTTTTACTCGACTCGTGACTTTGTTATATTCGGTCAGGTGCCTTTCTTATACTCGATTAGTGGACTTTGTTATACTCGATCATGGGACTTTGTTATTCTCGATCAGGGCACTTTGTTATACTCGATCAGGGTACTTTGTTATACTCGATCAGGGGACTTTGTTATATACGACCAGGGGAGTTTGTTATACTCGGTCAGGGGACTTTGTTATACTCGATGACGGGACATTGTTATGTTCGATCAGGGGACTTTTTCATACTCGATCAGAGGACTTTGTTATACTCGATCTTGGGACTATTTTATACTCCATTAGGGTCCTTTGTTATACTCGATCAGGGGACTTAGTTATGCTCGATTAGGGCACTTAGTTATACTCGATCAGGGACTTTGTTATACTCGATCAGGGGGCTTTGTTATACTCGATCAGGGGACTTCGTTATACTTGACCAGGGGTGTATGTTTTACTCGATCAGGGGACTTTGTTATACTCGATCAGGGACTTTGTTATACTCGATCAAGGGATTTTGTTATAGTCGATCAGGGGACTTTGTTATACTCGATCAGGGGGCTTTGTTATACTCAATCAGGGGTGTTTGATTTACTCGTCTCGTGACTTTGTTATATTCGGTCAGGTGCCTTTCTTATACTCGTTTAGCGGACTTTGTTATACTGGATCAGGGGACTTTGTTATTCTCGATCAGGGCACTTTGTCATACTCGATCAGGGTACTTTGTTATACTCGATCAGGGGACTTTGTTATACTCGATCAGGAGAATTTGTTATACGCGATCTTGGGACTTTGTTATACGCGATTAGGGTCCTTTGTTATACTCGATCAGGGGACTTAGTTATACTCGATCAGGGGACTTTGTTATATTCGATGAGGGGGCTTTGTTATACTCGATAAGGGGCCTTTGTTATACTCGATCAGGGGGCGTTGTTATACTCCATTAGGGGACTTTGTTATACTCGAACCAGGGGACTTTTTTATACTCGACCAGGGGGCTTTTTTATACTCGATCAGGGGGTTTTGTTAAACTCGATCAGGGGGCTTTGTTATACTCGATAAGGGGCCTTTGTTATACTCGATCAGGGGGCGTTGTTATACTCCATTAGGGGACTTTGTTATACTCGATCAAGGGACTTTTTTATACTCGATCATGGGCTTTGCTATACTCGATAAGGGGGCTTTGTTATCCTCGATCAGGGGACTTTGTTATTCTCGATAAGGTGACTTTGTTGTACTCGATCTGCGGATTTTGTTATACTCGACCAGGGGGCTTTTTTATACTCGATGAGGGGGCTTTGTTATACTCGATCAGGGGACTTTGTTATACTCGATCTGGGGACTTTGTTATACTCGATCTGGGGACTTTGTATATACTCGACTAGGGACATTGTTATATTCGATCAGGTGCCTTTCTTATACTCGATGAGGGGGCTTTTTTATACTCGATGACGGGATCTTTGTTATGTTCGATCAGGGGACTTTGTTATACTCGATCAGAGGACTTTGTTATACTCAATCTTGGGACTTTGTTATACTCCATTAGGGTCCTTTGTTATACTCGATCAGGGTACTTAGTTATGCTCGATTAGGGCACTTATTTATACTCGATCAGGGGACTTTGTTATAATCGATCAGGGGATTTTGTTATACTCGACCAGGGGCTTTTGTTATACTCGATAAGGGGCCTTTGTTATACTCGATTATGGGACTTTGTTATACTCGACCAGGGGACTTTGTTATACTCGACCAGGGGGCTTTTTTATACTCGATCAGGGTTTTTTTTTAACTCGATGAGGGGGCTTTGTTATACTCGACCAGGCGCCTTTGTTATACTCGATAAGGGGCCTTTGTTATACTCGATCATGGGACTTTGTTATACTCGACCAAAGGACTTTGTTATACACGAAGAGGGGGCTTCTTTATACTCGATCAGGGGGTTTTGTTAAACTCGATCAAGGGTGTTTGTTTTACTCGATCAGGGGACTTTGTTATCCTCGATCAGGGGACTTTGTTATACTCGATCAGGGGATTTTGTTATGCTTGACGAAGGGCCTTTGTTATACTCGATAAGGGGCCTTTGTTATACTCGATCATGGGACTTTGTTATAGTCGACCAGGGGAGTTGTTATACGATACGATACGAAGTCTTTAGTTAAGAGGTGAAAGTAGATTATTAGGGGTTGAAGGAAAAGTGGTGAAACTGAAATACAGTAGGAGTAGAAAGAATCTGGGCTCAACCAGATCGCTTCATCTTTCTTATTGGTGTTTTATCTTTGTTCTGCTCCCTTGGGTCGTCAGACCTTTGTATTAATATTGGTTTATTTATATAATGCTGCTTATTATTATTATTTTTATTATTGTTGGAGTTAGTGAGCCCGCCCAGGTCCTTGTGTAACTGGGAGGGTAGTCACATTTTCTTTTTCTTTTTTTTGAGGTGTTAGTTAAGTGTTAGTTGTGTTAGTCTAAAGGTACACTGTATGGAGAGGCCTGCCAGGTTCTTAGTGGAGCTGGTTGGTCACTCTCATCTTTATTCCTCTAGTAATGTTTTATGTAGAAATGTGTATGTTGAGGCAGGAGGTGGTTCAATTACTTCTTCCTGGCTGATATAGCTGGGAGGGTAATCACATTATTATTATTAATATTATTAATATTTTTTTATTTTTTTATTTATTTTTTATTTAATTTTTTTTTGAGTTAGTGAGCCCGCCCAGGTCCTTGTGTAGCTGGGAGGGTAGTCACATTTTTATTTATTTATTTTTTTTTTTTTACTAAGATGTTAGTTCAATGTTAAATGTTAAATGTTAAATGTTAAATATTAGTTATGTTAGTCTAAAGGTACGCTGTATGGAGAGGCCTGCCAGGTTCTTGTGGAGCTGGTAGGTCACTCTCATCTTTTATTCTCTCTATTAATGTTTTATATGTATATTGGGGCAGGAGATGGTTCAATTACTTTCTTCCTGGCTGATTTAAACCAACTGTGTTCTTGGAATTCTTCGTTGTCTATATTATTTATCCAGTTTTGATATGTTTCTGTATTAAGTTCAGTCACTTTTTTCCAAATATTTACAGCTTTGTTGTGTATATCTACATTGATTGCTAAGAGGTTTGCTCTCTTGTGTAGCTGTTCATTATTGATGTGGTCTGTATATTTTATGTTATATATAAATCTGAGTGCTATATTTTGTACTGTTTGTAACCTTTTAATGCACGTTTACTAAGGGTGTTCAATGGGATAGGTGGGTAGTCCATAATTAGTTGTAAGGGCAATACTCGTCTTTCTTTTGTTATTAATGCAAAAAGATTTCTTAAGCGTTTTATTTTTGATAATCTTATTCTTGCCTGTCGTTCTTTATCTTTTAAGTATGTTATATATCCTCTTTTTTGTTAGTTTTTAATCCATCTACCGCTTTGGTGTCGTATGGGGTATAGTTCCTGGTCGACTATTACTAGACTTTGTTTTAATCTTGGCTATTGGTATTATCTTGAATTTGTTCTTATTTGTCCTGATTTTCCATTTTTTCCTCTAAAATCATTTATGTTTTTATCGCTCTTACCGTGTAGAGTGCCATAAATTTAGTTGATTTTCCTGGGTGTAGTACTATTTGAGTAATATCATCAACAAACATTACATATTCCGCTAAAGGGGTAGGTTGAGGTGTGTCTGAAGTATAAATTGTATATAGTGTTGGAGAAAGGCATCCCTCCTTGAGGTACTCCACTCTCAAGATTAAACATAGTTCCCATAAAGTTTCCAATTTGAATTTGTGCTCTCCTATCATCTAAATAGTTGCACAATATTCTTAGCAAGTATTCGTTAAGTCCCAGTTTTAATATTTTATATTTCAAGCCTAAATGCCAAACTTTATCAAAAGCCTTAGAAACATCCCTTAAAATTATATTGATCTGGTTACCCTTGCTTTTTTCTATTGCAATTATATCCGTTATTGTAGCTATTGCAGTTAGGGTATTTCTATTGGGCATAAATCCATGTTGTCTGTTGTTAGTTTTCCCATGTTGTGTTAAAAAGGCTATAAGTCTTGAATTTAATATTTTTTCCAATAGTTTCCCGGTAATTTCTAATAAAGATATTGGCCTGTAGTTTAATATTTCCTTATTGTCCTTACCCTCCTTAGGAATAAATATCATTTTAGCATATTTATTTTGTCTGGAAAGTAACCAGTTATACATGCGTTATAAAATGTTTAATAGTGTATTTAAAAAATGTTTTCAGGTAGATTCATGATCATATTTCGTGTACCTGTGAGCCCAGGGGCTTTTTCCCTAAATATCCCTTGCAGATGTGCATCATTTCCTATGGCGTTATTTGATTATTAGGCATTGCTATAGTCTATATATTGCCTTGGGGTGATTCTATGTATTTGTCTTCCCATTTCTTCTTCTATCCTTTCTTCGTGTTCACTATCAAAATCTTCATTTTCCTCATCTGATATTTTAAAAACCTTTACCCATTCCCTTTTGAATGCTGACTCTTGTTCATTTTCCTCGTGCAATTTTGTTCCATTTTGGTCTTTAATGTATGGTGTTTTTTGCTTGTTGTGCCCCATCATCTTGTTTATGGAAGTCCAAAATGTTTTTGTGTCTTTAGTCATGTCAGCTGCCATTATAATATCATTCCATTTTTTATTGTTTGCTTCCTTACATGCGTCTCTTAATTTTATCTGCAGTGCTATCTGTGTCGTATATAGCCATCTGTTACTGCCGTGTCTTTCCATATACCTGTTTATTTCATTGCAATAGGTCTGGATTAATTTAACTTCTTCTGGTAGTCTGTTGTTGGGTAATGTTCTAAAGTGTGAAGTAGGAGTGTGTTTGGTTATAGATGTTTTTATTGCTGAGTGCAGTCTGTCCATTTCTGAGTCTATATCTTCTGTTGTTTTCCCTTGTAGGTTAATCGAGTGGTGATTACTTAAGTCGTCTTTGAAGCTGTCCCAGTCTGTTTTACTCATTTCAGTCTCTTTTTTATTGGTATCTGTATGGGGCTTGTTGACAGTGTTAGTATAATTGGCAGATGGTCACTGCCTGTAAGAGGTCCCTGTATTATATGGTAATTGAAAAAGGCTTTGTTGTTGGTAAAAATTTTGTCTGGTGTCGATTGTGTATTGTGATATCTCCAGGTTGGAAAGTTAGGACCCAGATGATTGATTTTCCCTAAATTTATTAATGGAGAGACAGAGCTTATATACCCAGCAGCCGTGAGTCCTCTATGAGTCATGTTGGGAAAACCCGAGAAAGTCGCCGGTCTTTGGTTCGTTGCTAGGTTAAGGTAACATCTGCTGTCGCCGCTCGCTTGGTTGCTAGGGAACTGTCACATTGGAATGCGGATACGCAGTTGTAGGGGAGAAGTCCACTACAGTATCCAAAAGTAGACTTTTGAATAATCCTTTCAATGTCGGATCGATTGATTATTCACTGAGACAATCCTCCCCTGAGACTGAAAGTGACAGCATATCTGTTTCACTGCCAGAGTGAATGATCGGATCCATTACCCACAAAATTAAATCTTTTGTACCGAATTCTTAATTATTATTTTTGAAACTGAGTCCCACCAGTGAGATGCGTCCTGCTGGTGATTCATTTTACATTATGTTTTCCTGTGGCGTTACTGTCGACCTTATAGAGAAGCTCTCAAAAGTTGAGTGTGCTTTTATTAAAATCGCATTGAAAATTAATTATCTTTTCAAGTTAGCGCGAGCGGCAGCTTTGATTTTTCAGAAACCAGAGGCACTGAGAGCAAAATAAAATTACAGGAGTTTAGGCATTATAGGAAATCTTCTGGTTCTTGAACCCTAAGATGATGAAACACTAACTTTCTGCCTGGTACGAATAATGTGAAGCCCACGAAAATTAAGTTTTCTAAGTAAAAATAATCTTTATTTAGGTCTTGTTTAATTTTACTTTTCCTCTGCAAGGAAAAACAAATGTCAAGGTCTATGGTGCCTGGATTGGGTACGCAATATCTCATACTGTACAGTACATGTCAAGTACAACTTGATAGAGTAATTGTTGGTGTCGTGTGTCCAAGAAGTTCTAGAAGGAGAAGTTTTTCCCCTTGGCACGGGAAGGAAAGGCTGCAAGTATGAATAAAAGAAGAATGTGCGGAAGGAGTATGTGGAGAGCACTTGGAGGGAAGAGCTGGTGAATGGAGACTTGAAGTGTTGTAACTATAGTAACCGGTCTGACATGACACATGGAACCTCTGAATCAAGGAGATCCCGTTAGGGGGTGAGCTAAGACACCTACTTTAAGTAATAACATCTCTGGTCTGGCGAATGTGGCACATAGTAACACTAATTAATATTGTTACGCCGTCTCTTAATTTACTTAAATATCCAGGTTCTAGGCGTAACCAAACAAAAATGTGAAGTAAATTAAAAGGGAATAAAAATAAATAAAGTAAACCTATAAGAATTTAATTAATTAAATATTAACACAATAAAGAGCCTCGTAGGCTGTCACAACAAATTGATTCACCATCGAAACTTTTAAGACACAAATGATACTAAACATCGAAACCTCAAAAGAATAAAAATAAAGCATTGGATTACGTTAACACTGCATAAACATATAAAAACTAACACTGAAATTAACTAACGTGAAACAACACTGATATATCATTACTGGTAAGTAACAGGTGACGAGTGTCACTCAAAGGATGTGAACTGTATGACAAGAGGACTGAACTAACTCCGTCAGCTGGTGGGTCCTATATATAAGGTCGGCTCCCGCCACGCGACCCACCGGTGGGTCGTTTAACGATGCAGATGGTCGTAGAGAAACAAAGAATGCTTGTTACAATACAAAATGGGTTTGAACAAATAACAGTTAAAACCTTAACAGCACAGGGTAAGGTGACTAGATTATAAAATAGTAAATACAACACATCATTACAGGAATAATATGGAACATGGAAGCATGCTATATAAAAAAAATAGAAAAATACGACACGGTCGTAACAATATATATATAACACTGACACGATGATGGCAAATACGAGTATATACAGCTGTCATGAATATGTAGTTAAAACTTTTGTAATTACTTATGGAAACATGAGAATAAAAATAAATTATCAAGGGTCTCGGGAACCCCATAGAGTTAAGTACTCGAGGGCTTAACACCAGATCCGGGGAACTGTGGTTTTAAAGTAGTAGTAGTCCGTCAACAGTATTTCAAAAGGATACGTGAATTATATTGTAAGCTTCAAATTCGTATCCAGATCATACTCCGAGAAGATATAGACGTGTGTAATATTGTTGTCTGTTGCAAAATTGGAGAAGTTCCATCTAAAGCGAATTCTTCTTGGCCATGAGTAATATCGGTCATGGAGGCGTAGGGCTGAGAACAAGCATGGTGTGTTGCGGTATTGGCATGGTATTGATGCCTCCCCAATACTCCCCCGCGCTCCTCTTGTATTGGTAATGGTAGGAGAATTTCAACGCGAGTGCTCGTCCAGGGTAATGCTAATACGCTCATGCTACTACTACTACACCCCACACTTCTACTATTACTACTACTACACCCCACACTACCACTACACCCAATACTACTACTACACCCACACTACTACTACTACTACACCCCACACTACTACTTTATTCACACTACTAATACGCCCACACTAATACTACACCCGCATTGCTACACCCACAGTACTGCACCCACGCTGCTACACACACACTGCTTAAGACAAGTGCTCCACTATACAGCTCTTCATATACTACTACACCTACGATACTTTACACACACTACTACACCCAAACTACTGATCTACTGTAGGTACACTACAACACCCACACTAGTCAATACCTACACCACCACACTGATCTAGGTACACTGCAACACCCACACTAGGTACACTGTAACACTCACACTAGTCAATACTTACACCACCACACTGCTCTAGGTACACTGCAACACCCTCACTAGGTACACTACAACACCCACACTGATCTCGGTACACTGCAACACCCACACTAGCCAATACCTACACCACCACACTGCTCTAGGTACACTGCAACACCCACACTAGGGTACACTACAACACCCACACTGATCTCGGTACACTGTAAACTCCACACTAGCCAATACTTACACCACCACACTGCTCTAGGTACACTGCACCCACACTAGGGTACACCACACCACAACACTGATCTAGGTACACTGCAACATCCACACTAGGTACACTGTAACACCACACTAGCTACTGCCTACACCACCACACTGCTCTAGGTACACTGCAACACCCTCACTAGGTACACTACAACACCCACACTGATCTCGGTACACTGCAACACCCACACTAGCCAATACCTACACCACCACACTGCTCTAGGTACACTGCAACACCCACACTAGGTACACTACACCACAACACTGATCTAGGTACACTGCAACATTCACACTAGGTACACTGTAACACTCACACTAGCCAATACCTACACCATCACACTGCTCTAGGTACACTGCAACACCCACACTAGGTACACTACACCACAACACTGATCTAGGTACACTGCAACACCCACACTAGGTACACTGCAACACCCACACTAGTCAATACCTACACCACCACACTGATCTAGGTACACTAGCCCTCCTCTATGATCCATCCACCCTATCATATATGTTCAGAGTACTATATATCTCCCCAGGTCTACCATCCCGCTGCCTGCCTTCCTACCCTCCAGCTCTATCGTTCAGGTTTCATTTTGTTATTTTCCCTTCGCTTTAATGGTCAATGTTCTGCTAGAGTTTTATCAACCATCCCTTACCTTGCCCCTATCAGCTCAGTGGCCCTCCTCACTACTCCATATCTTGTCGTCAAAACTTTGCTTAAACGTCACACATTCAAGCATCCTCCTCCCTCCTCCATAGAATTCGCGGAACTCTCTCTACTTTTCTTTCCTTGAACATACAGTATAACTTACACCTTTTTTAACCGCATGGAATACAGTCACGTATAAACGTTTGTGACCGAATAAGTGTTTACTTCAGCAGGATACGAGTCATCGAGCTCTCTTTAGTATGGAACACTGTGTTGCTTTCTCATTCCTTTGTATAACTCCTTGATATATATATATATATATATATATATATATATATATATATATATATATATATATATATATATATATATATATATATATATATATATATATATATATATATATATATATATATATATATATTTATATATATTGTTACGATCGTATTTTTTTTATATAACATGCTTCCATGTTGTTCCATATTATTCCTATAATGATGTGTTATATTTACTATTATATAATCTAGTCACCATACCCTGTGCTGTTAAGGTTTTAACTGTTATTATTTGTTCAAGCCCATCTTATTTCTTCATTTAGTATTGTAACAAGCATTCTTTGTTTCTCTAACGACCATCTGCATTGTTAAACGACCCAAGTTTCACAGGCGTGGCGGGAGCCTACCTTATATATAGGACCCACCAGCAGACCGAGTTTAGTCCAGTCCTCCTTGTCATTCAGTTCACGTTCTTTTGAGTGACACTTGTCACCTGTTACTTATACTTCATTTTATTTCTGTGTTATTCCTGTCACCACCAATGTGGTATATCTATGTGAGTAGCTATTTATGTCTCTTATGTGTCCATCAGTGTTTGCTTAGATACATTTAGTTAATTTCAGTGTTAGTTATTTATATGTTTAGGCAGTGTTAACGTAATCCAATGCTTTATTTTTATTCTTTATGTTTAAAGCAGTTCTTTTGATGTTTCGATGGTTTAGTATCATTTGTGTCATAGGAGTTTCGGAAGTGAATCAGTTTGTTGTGACAGCCTACGGGGCTCTTTATTGTGTTAATATTTAATTTAATTAAATTCTTAAAGGTTTACTTCATTTATTTTTATTCCCCTTTGATTTACTTCACTTTTTTTGTTTGGTTATGCCTAGAACCTGGATATTAAAGTAAATTAAGAGACGGTGTAACAGGCGTTGAACAGGCTTTGTGTGAAATATAACAGAGTCTAGGACTGCTTTTAGTATCCTGGTGGTCCGGAGGTTGCGTTCCCCGGTCACAGTCATGAGCTCTTGGGCCGTGGGTTCGAATCCTGGCGGGTTGAGGTGTTGATTGTATGTAGAAGTCCGCGTGCTTTATTGGGCTAATGAAATATATATGGATCCTCGTGTTTCGAAGCCGGATTTGGTAAAACGTTACTCTGACCACCTACGTGATACGGGTAGTCCCCATTACAGATTCACGGCGCCATAAGCTCGTTGAACAGGCTTTGTGTGAAATATAACAGAGTCTAGGACTGCTTTTAGTATTCTGGTGGTCCAGAGGTAGCGTTCCCCTGTCACAGTCATGGGCTTGTGGGCAGTGGGTTCGAATCCTGGCGGATTGAGGTGTATATATATATATACTTCATTTTAAGTCCATATAACACGCGGACTTTGAACATATAATCAACGACCTCACCAGCCAGGACTTGAACCCTCGACTTACTGAGTGGGACCAGGGAACATTACCGACCATGCCACAAGGACACTGAAAGCAGTTCTAGACTATGTTATATTTCACACAAAGCCTGTTCATCGAGCTGATGGCGCCGTGAACCTCCCATTGGGAACTGCCCTCTGCCGCTTATGTGGATGTCAGTAGCATTTTACCGAATCCAGCTGGTATGAAACACGAGGTACCATATATACTTCATTTTTAGTCCATATAAAATTCGGACTTTGAATATATAAACAACGACCTCACCAACCAGGACTCAAAACCTCTACCTACTGTGTGGGACCAGGGAACGTTACCGACCATACCACAAGGACACGAAAAGCAGTTCTAGACTATGTTATATTTCACTCAAAGCCTGTTCATCGAACTGATGGCGCCGTGAACCTCCCATTGGGAACTGCCTGTGCCGCTTATGTGGATGTCAGTAGCATTTTACCGAATCCAGCTGGTTTGAAACACGAGGTACCATATATGCTTCATTTTTAGTCCATATAACATGCTGAATTTGAACATATAATCAACGACTTCACCAGCCAGGACTCGAACCCTCGACCTACTGAGTGGGACCAGGGAACGTTGCCGACCATGCCACAAGGACACTAAAAGCAGTTCTAGACTATGTTATAATTCAAACAAAGCCTGTTCATCGAACTGATGGCGCCGTGAACCTCCCATTGGGAACTGCCTGTGCCGCTTATGTGGATGTTAGTAGCATTTTACCGAATCCAGCTGGTATGAAACACGAGGTACCATATATACTTCATTTTTTAGTCTATATAACACGCGGACTTTGAACATATAATTAACGACCTCACCAGCCAGGACTCGAACCAGGGAACGCTACCGACCAGGTGAGAAGGTTGGGTCAGCTTACCCTCTGACCTGACTACCGACCGCTGCGGTGATTTTGTGAAGATTAGTAGTGTCATTACCTATACCTGACCACTGTGGATTTGATCTCACCCTCCTCTGAATATATATAACTTGTTCTGTTTATATATATATATATATATATATATATATATATATATATATATATATATATATATATATATATATATATATATATATATATATATATATATATATATATATATATATATATATATATATATATATGTATATAGATGTGTATATATATATATAAAATCACATGGGGAAAAGGGAACAATGGAGCACCTTAGCTTTCGTCTTTATTTAAGACATCTTCAGAGGCGACTGGATTAAATGGACATGAGGTCAGGTTATAATGATGTCATTCACTAATCCCACACCAACACCAACACACACGTAGAGGAGCTTAAGAGAAAGGGGGTGACGTGACTAGTCAGGTGAGGTCAGGTCAAAAATACGGGACCCACTAAATAATTATCCTACATCTAGCTTCAAGGTTTTCAAAGCCGGTTGGCCTGTGCATGGCAGCTCCTGTCGAGAGTTACTACCACTCTCTATCATCCATGAATCTATCTAGCCTCCTTTTAAAACTTTCCAGCGTTCCAGCACTTACTACAAAGTTACTAAGCTTGTTCCACCCGTCTACCACCCTATTTGTGAACCAGTTCCTTCCTATCTTCCTCCTAAACCTAAACTTATTCAACTTAAATTCGTTGCTTCGAGTCCTATCCTGCTTGGATAATATAAGAATTTTATCTATATCTCCTTTATTGATTCCTTTCACCCACTTAAATACTTCTATCATATCTCCCCGCACTCTACGTCTTTCTAGGGAATGCAAGTTTAATTTCTTTAATCTATCATGATATGGAAGGTTTCTAAGTCCCGGAATCATTTTCGGCATTCTTCGCTGCACCGACTTTAGTGAATTGATATCCATTCTATAATAAGGGCACCAGATCTGAACAGCATAATCGAGGTACAGCCTGACTAGTGCAAGATATAGTTGCAATATGACCTCCGCACTCTTATTACTTATACCTCTAGATATAAAACCTAATACTCTGTTTGCCTTATTTCGAACATTAACGCACTGTTTTCGAGGCCGTAGGTCAAGGCTTCTCTAGGTTGATGTTGTTTAAGGCTGTACACATTGACAATATTTGTTTTTCCAATATTAAGTACGTTGCACTTGCTGGTGTTGAATTTCATTGGCCATTTTTTTGACCACTCCTGCAGTTTATTTAAATCCTCCTGTAGTGCATTTGCAATCCTGCCTGAATTAATCTGCCGCCCTATTTTGGTGTCATCCGCAAACTTGCTTATGTCACTGCTGATCCCAATATCTAGATCGCTTATGTAGATTATGAACAAGAGTGGACCCTGTACTGACCCCTAGAGAACCCCACTGGTTACACAGCCCCACTCAGATTTAACGCCATCTACGCTGACCCTCTGTGTTGTATCAGTGAGCCACGATTTTATCCAATATAAAACTTTCTCCTCCATACCATGAGCCTTAACTTTTCTCAGAAGCCTCTGATGGGGTACTCTGTCAAATGCTTTGCTAAAGTCTAAGTAAATAACTTTATGGTATTTTTCGTCATTATCTGCTACCTCGAAGACTTTCCTAAAAAACATCAGCAGATTTGTTAGACAAGATATTGCTTTTGTAAACCCATGTTGACAGTCGTAGATTAATTTGTTTTTCTTTAATTGCGATCGGATGCTATTTGCGTTATCATGTATCACACTCGACAGTCACTCAATCTCACAGCAATGAAAGAAATCTATCCTGATCTTGTTTGCCAACACCTGATACACTGTCACACACTATGGGGGGCCTCTGGCTCTTCAAAAATACAATCCCTGGTTACTGCAGAAAAGAGAGTTGTACGGATAATGACCTACTTGAAAAAAAAGATCACACAAATGAAAAATTTACTAAATGGAAAATGTTAAAATTAGAAGATATTAACACCTACTGCTGTGCCCTCTTTGTTTACAAATCTATCAATCACTTGCTTGAGAATAATTACTTCCAGTTCCGGAATAATCAGAGATACAACTTAAGGCACCCAAAGCTACTAAGACCACCCACCATGCGCTCCTCTCAGTCCCAGACCTCCATAAAATATCACTGTGTGAAGGTGTGGAACAACTTACCCCCACCCATCCGAGCAAAGACTACGCTCCCTTCCTTTAAATCATCTCTTAAAAAATAATTATTGACTAGGTATTAATATTTCTTGCAATACCTACGATATTTTCAGTACCTGCTTTTATTGTACCATCAAAACCGTTTTATTGGAAATTATCAAGTAAATAGATAAGAAATTACCATTGCAATCAACATATTTGCCAACTAGGCATAATCCTGACAGCTCTACTTTTATCCTCTTCGCCACTGATCGGCTTGTTAGCCGCTTGGGCGATCGGTCACGTCTCTTTTCCTTTATATTCTTCACCAAAAGGTCGGCTCGCTAGCCGCCCGGGCGATCGGTCACGTCTCTGTCACGCACTGTTGGCAAATACTGGGCATGCACCAGCTCCTGAATGTACCTGAACCCGCTCCAGTGTTGGTCAAGTCTTCTCTTGAAAGAGCTCACACTCGGTGCCGTCACAACACTCTCTGGTAGATTGTTCCAAGAGTTTACAACCCTCACTCCGAAAAAGTTTGCCCTCACGGTTTTCCGGACTTGCGGCTTCTTCAATCTTGAGCTATGACCCCTTGTGGGGCGAGCGTCCGCCAGCTCCAAGTAAGGACACTCAACTGAGTAGTGCCCCCTGAGATGCTTATAAACCTCAACTAGGTCCCCCCTTGCCCGTCTGTAGTATAAGCTAGGCAAGTTCAGGCGCTCCAATCTCTCAGGGTAGCTGAGATGCCGAAGTGCAGGCACCAGTTTGGCGGCCCTCCTTTGAACATTTTCAACCAACTGACAGTCCCTAGCATATCTCGGGGACCAGATGGGGTGACAGTACTCCAGATGGGGAAGCACTTCACTCCTGAAGAAGAGACCTCTTGTTCAACCTTAATACTGTACAACCTATGTTGTACTGCTTCGCCATTATACTTATGTTTTTCAATTCCACTGTAATTTGTGTATATACTTATAAAAAAAATAAACTAAAAAAAATAATAAATAAATAATATAAATATATATTGAAGTGATAACCGTGGTAACATGATGAGATGTTCTTATTACCACCATGCTATTGTACTATTCCAGATGTTACTAAATGTTACATAATACTTCCTTGAGATAAATGTATAGTATATATCAGGCCTAAAAGAGAGCTCAGGTTCTCAACTGGCTCAGCCAAGATAATATTGTTATTGTTATCCAATCTGTTTCTGTGTTTTTCTGGCTGAATAAACTGTTTCAATTCAATTTAATTCAATAATTGATTCAAGAAATTCCCCCGTTACTGACGTCAAACTAATCGACCAGTAATTTGACGCTGATGCTCTGTCTTCCTTTTTGCACATGGGTACTACATTTGCCTGTTTCCACAAGAAGGTACAACTCCAGTGTCAAATGATTTTGTAAATAAATTTACGAGGGGTCCGCTAATCTGTTCCTTACACTCTTTCAAAACTCGAGGGAAAATTTCATCCTGCCCTGGGGATTTTGTCTTCTTTATTTTATTTAATTTGGTGGCTACTCAATGATGATTCATTAGAATGGGGTTGAAGGAAAAGTGGTGAAACTGAAATACAGTAGGAGTAGAAAGAATCTGGGCTCAACCAGATTGCTTCATCTTTCTAATTGGTGTTTTATCTTTGTTCTGCTCCCTTGGGTCGTCAGACCTTTGTATTAATATTGGTTTATTTATATAATGCTGCTTATTATTATTATTTTTATTATTGTTGGAGTTAGTGAGCCCGCCCAGGTCCTTGTGTAACTGGGAGGGTAGTCACTTTTTTCTTTTCTTTTTTTCTTTTTTTGGTGTTAGTTAAGTGTTAGTTGTGTTAGTCTAAAGGTACACTGTATGGAGAGGCCTGCCAGGTTCTTAGTGGAGCTGGTTGGTCACTCTCATCTTTATTCCTCTAGTAATGTTTTATGTGTAAATGTGTATATTGGGGCAGGAGGTGGTTCAATTACTTCTTCCTAGCTGATGTAGCTGGGAGGGTAATCACATTATTATTATTATTATTATTTTTTTTTTCGGAGTTAGTGAGCCCGCCCAGGTCCTTGTGTAGCTGGGAGGGTAGTCACATTTTTTTTTGGCTAAGATGTTAGTTCAATGTTAAATGTTAAATGTTAAATATTAGTTATGTTAGTCTAAAGGTACACTGTATGGAGAGGCCTGCCAGGTTCTTGTGGAGCTGGTAGGTCACTCTCATCTTTTATTCTCTCTATTAATGTTTTATATGTACAGTATATTGGGGCAGGAGATGGTTCAATTACTTTCTTCCTGGCTGATTTAAACCAACTGTGTTCTTGGAATTCTTCGTTGTCTATATTATTTATCCAGTTTTGATATGTTTCTGTGTTAAGTTCAGTCACTTTTTTCCAAATATTTACAGCTTTGTTGTGTATATCTACATTGATTGCTAAGAGATTTGCTCTCTTGTGTAGCTGTTCATTACTGATGTGGTCTGTATATTTTATGTTATATATAAATCTAAGGGTTATATTTTGTACTGTTTGTAACCTTTTAATGCACGTTTTACTAAGGGTGTTCAACGGGATGGGTGGGTAGTCCATAATTGATTTGACAAGAGCAATATATATCTTTCTCTTGTTATTAATGCTAAGGTTCTTAAAGCGTTTTATTTTTGATAATCTTATTCTTGCCTGTCGTTCTTTATCTTTTAAGTATGTTATATATCCTCTTTTTGTTAGTTTTAATCCAAGCATCCTGCCTTCAGTATCGTATGGGTATAGTTCCTGGTCGACTATTACTGGACTTGTTTTAATCTTGGCTATTGGTATTATTTTGAATTTGTTCTTATTTGTCCTGATTTTCCATTTTTTCTCAAAATCATTTATGTTTTTTATCGCTCTTACCGTGTAGAGTGCCATAAATTGGGTTGATTTTCCTGGGTATGATACTATTTGAGTAATATCATCAGCAAACATTACATATTCGCTAAAGGGGGTAGGTTGAGACAGAGCTTATATACCCAGCAGCGGTGAGTCATCTATGAGTCATGTTGGGTAAACCCGAGAAGTAACCGGTCTTTGGCTCGGTTGCTAGGATACGGTGACATCTGGTGACGTGGCTCGCTTGGTTGCTAGGGAAGATGGTAGCAGCTGGTGGCTGCGGCTACGCAGTTGTAGGGGAGAAGTCCACTACAATACCTACCTCACCATGCCCAGAAAAAAGACAAATAAAAATAAATATGATGGGGAAAAAACACCACGAAAATTGAAATTTAAATAAAAGAATAACCTACCCCAAGTAGATGAGAACAATACAATATAATACAATGCAATATATTACACAGGTCGTTATAACAACTTAAGTGGTCGTTACCGTGTTCAAAACTGCAGTTTGCCTTGAGAGGCCCAGAGACCTTGATGGAAGACGTCGACAAGTTGTAGGCTTGTAGAGTTTAGTCATGAAAGCCAGTAGTCCAGACCCTCACTCAGGGTAATCAAGGTACTGGACTGTCCAGTACCTTGATTACCCTGAGTGAGGGTGGACGTGCTGTACTTCTTCAAGGCTTTGTCATGTTTAACAGAGGTGACGGTTTAGTGAGATGCTTAACGATACTGATTGATCCCGTTTGTTCACAGAACATAATGTACACTTACAAACGTTGAGATATATTTTGATAACGAATGACCTACTGACTGATTGCGAGCTACTGCCCACATAAAAAGACAGGCAGTGGTGGAGTAAAGCTTGCTGGTGAAATCTAATGTTTTTTTTTATTGTGTAACTAAAATGAATGTCTTTCGAAATGTTATTATTTTGAAGTTATACATGTGGGAACGATTTTATTAATATGGACTTGAGCTGCTTACGAATAATAAAGGGCAGATATCACAGGTAAGGTTCATTACAATGTTTTAATTATTGAATGAATGCCAACATATTTAGTTTCCAATTTATCATTTAGTGATTGTTTAAATGATTATAAATAAATTGCTTAGGTGGGTCAAGGTACTCCAAAAAATATAAGATCTGCTCACCAGTGGACGAAACGTGACCAATGACACGCTCCCCTGATACAGCACAGTACACATTGAAGTATACAGACGTGCACGTGTTTCTTTATTTTCATAATAACTGATTGTAAATGTGAAGTTTAAGAGTGAGATTGGTAAAGATGAAGAACACGGTAAGCAGTAAAATAACGTATGGAATTGAGCAAAAATTTCTGGAGATACTAAGTGCATGATACTAAACACGAAAATGGAAACGACAATGCACAGGACTTACAGAACCTGACCTAACCAACCAAACCTACCTAACCTTACCTAACTTCCTTACCCCGGATCCCTCGGCATATTAAGCAGAATTTACTTTGATATCTGGTACAAATGAAAGCAATTATCTTGAAGCGGCAATGTGTAATTTTACGCTTTCTGTGGACGTAAGAGTCCGATCGGTTGTAGTCACTGAAACACACATTTCTTCACGGTCAGCTCTCTGCCGTATTTTGAACACTGGGTCCGACTAATTACCCGAATGTACCCAAATGTAGCCACAATGAAGTCAAATAATGGTCCTACACGAATAAACAGGACTGCCAACCACTTCTCAACTAGTATTTGGTGTCACAAAGTAAAAAAAAAAATGGAAAACTTAATTTAATCTGAGTTTATAGATCGCGTGCATGTACCTAACCTAACCTAACCTAACCTAACCTAATCTCGACTAGTATTTGGTGTCACGAAGTCACAAAAAATTGGTAAACTTAATTTAATCTGAGTTAATAGATCGAGTGCATGTACCTAACCTAACCTAACCTAACTCAGATTAAATTAAGTTTACCAATTTTTTGTGACTTTATGACACCAAATAATAATCGAGAAGTGACTCACAGCCCGATTTATGTTTGTAGGACCATCATTTGACTTCATTGCGACTACATTTGGGTTCATTTGGGTAATTACTCGCTCCCTCGGTACAAGCACGCGATCTATTAACTCAGTTTAAATTAAGTTTTCCAATTTTTTTTTACTTTGTGACACCAAATACTAGTCGAGAAGTGGTTGGCAGTCAGATTTATTCATGTAGGACCATTATTTGACTTCATTGCGGCTACATTTAGGTACATTTGGGTACATTTGGGTAATTAGTCAGACCGTGAACCACTTGCACGTCCTGTATTCTTATTTGATATTTTAGCTTCTAATTGGCTAGGATTTTTAAATACCCAGAAATAATTATTAAACATCGCTTGTTCAAACAGCTATGTAATTACTTTTGCAAATTAGTTGAACCTCTTTTTACCTATAAACGAAATTTCTAAGTAGGTAATTTGACATTTTAACATCTGATTGGTTAAAATTTTACATGTAAACCCCCCTTGAGCAGGAATTTTTAATACTGTAGGGTTACGTGATATTATGTTGTCTAGCATTCAGGATGGATGGATGGAAACTCTAAGGTGGTGGTTTTCTTATATAATATAAGTTATATGAAAGACAGTCTGGTGCTGGAGATGCCGTGTGGTGAGGAGCTGCTCAGTAGACATGTTCGGTGAGTAGCGTGCTGAAGGAGGTAGATGTGCAGGAGCTTCGTTAGAGGAGATGTTGCCTGTTGCTGGCCTCCAGGTTGAATGAGAGCTGGACAGCGAGGAGCTTGCTTGGAGGAGGTGTTGCGTGTTCAGGAACCGAGAGCAGAATGAATCTCAATGGAGAGACAGAGCTTATATACACAGCAGCCGTGAGTCACCCGTGAGTCACCCGTGGGAAACCTTGGTCTTTTGTCTCCGTTGCTAGGATACTGTGGCATCTGGTGACGCCCCCCCCCTGGGCCGCTCGTTTGGTTGCTAGGGAAGACGTAGCAGGTGGCATGCGGCTACCCAGTTGTAGGGGAGACGTCCACTACAATACTCACCCTCCCCTCCCGGCGCGGCGGGAGGCTGGATGTTGTCGGGGTTGTGTCCCACACATAACACATACCGGGCAGGTGTACGTACGACTCGGCCGCTACGTGTAACAACTCCGTCTAGTGACACAAAACCTGTGGGAGAATTAGGAGGAGAAAGAGGGTTTGGGATTAGAGGAGGTTGTACAAGCAATGGTTGTTGCGCTCCTGCTGCTGCAGGGGCTGCGTCAGGAGGAGGGTCCATGGCAGGAGCAGGTTCTATGATAGGTGCAGGTTCTATGTCAGGAGGAGGGTCCATGGCAGGAGCAGGTTCTATGACAGGAGGGAGGTCTATTACAGGTTCAAGTTCTATGACAGGAGGAGGGTCTATGACAGGAGCAGGTTCTACAGCAGGAACAGGGTGTACATGAGGGTGAAAAGAGGGTGCCCAGAAATGTCGTGGGCGTGGTGTTGCTGCCGGTGGTAACTGCGGGTAGACTGGTGCAGGCGTAGTTTGTT